>NC_133653.1:115381276-115580317 GCF_009905375.1 Apium graveolens
TGATATCTTAAATTCTGATAACTTAAGTTCTAATATCTTAAGTCCTGACTTTAGTATAAGTACTGATTTCCAGTTAAGTCCTGATTTGTCCTGTTAGTTAAGATCTGAAAACTAAACATAAATCATCATTAGACATGACATCACAAATATATCTAACAATCTCCCCCAACTTGTAAATTAGCATAATATACAAGTTCAACAGATATTTGATGATGTCAAAAACATTAAGTACAAATGCATGAGAATTTGACTAGATAACTACAACTTACGGTCCTTACAGCCTTACCATCCTTAAAGTCTGATATCAGCTTCAGTCTGTATATCCTTTAGAATTTAAGCAGTTGTAGATCTTTGACTTGGCTTCAGTATGTGATCTCTTTAATATCAGGAGTTGTTCTAAGATAGTTCTTCACACTACTAGAAAAAGTAGAATAGACATCGGCTAAAAACTGATGTCTATGAACAAAAAAATCCGATGTCTTCGTGGGTGATGTTAAAGACCCCCCATTTAACATCGGTTTTAAACTGCTGTTAAAGAAGACGTATAACATCAGTTTTTAAAGATGTTAAATTTCTAATTCATATCTAATCTTCACATATTATCATAATATGATATTTTTATCAATTTAAGCATACATGAAATAGGCAAAATATTTTCATTTACCCATTAAACTGATGTTACTAATACCAGTAACAACGGTTTTCAAGATAAACTGATATAAACAGACTTCTTGATAAGTGGCATTTTATACCACTTAGAACGTCTTAAAATGCCTTAAATTGGTGTCTTGAAATCAAGTATTTTGTGTATATGCGTTTTTCTAGTGTTTATGCATTTCAGGGTATTAGTTGCATTTCAGAGGAGGAATCATCAAGAATAAGCCTTGGCATGTGTTCACCATTGCGAGAGGAAAAGAACGGGCAGATTACGGCGAAGAAACGGAGCAAACCTGGAATTTTTCCAGTAGGGTCCTGCGCGCCCGCGCAGCAATGCTGAGCGGCCGCGCAGCAGCCTTGCGCGCCCGCGCAGAAATGCTGAGCGGCCGCGCAGGTTCGGGGAAAAAGCTGAATTATTTTAGACTTCTATTTCTGTTTGGCTTCCAACTTCTATGTAATCTGAGTTTTATGGGACTATTATATAAGTAGATTTGAGACGTTTTCATAGAGAATATGAAAGAGATTATGTTTTAGATTGTGTTTGGCGCAAGAAGCGAATGAGATAAGGAAGAAGACCGATTTAGCACACTGCAGCGAAGAGGAAGCATATTTTCTTGTGATTCTTGTTTCGTTGTAACGTTGGATGCTAGTTTTCTTGCTTTGACTTATTTACTCTTGTGCGTACTCTATTTTAATATAATTAGTTTAGTTATTATTTTCTTGTGTTGTTTATCATGATTTCATATGAACCCATGATGGCGATAAGTTCTATTATGGGCTAATCGTGATCGTGGGGTTGCAACGGATTTATTATGGAATTTTTTAGTTAATTGTTTAATACTTTAGTGTGTGATGATTGCATGATATCTAGTCTTATGTGCGTCGCGAACATATAAGATAGGGTGTTAATCTCTTGTGAAGCGACGGTGGATCTTGAGATTTAGAACTTGCCATGCTAGCATAGGTTCATGTACGTTGTGCATGATTAGTGGGTGACTCTAACAATTTTATTTGCCCTATGTAATCAAAAGGGATAACTTGTGCTTAAATCGTTGTGTTGTCAATTTCTGTAGACATATAGGAACTCAACATGATTGATGACTATTCAACTTCTATATTAATTGTGGATGCTTGGTAGAATGGTATTAGTACAATGAAAGTTGGCTTTTATCAGTTTCGTGTTATTCGATTAATGTCATCACTGTCACATGCTAAAGGTAATAACAATGGCTATAGAAGGAAGTAATAATGAAGTTGTGATCTCATGAGTGTTTTATTATTGATAAATTGAAGTGTTAGTTAAGTGGTTAATTAAGTAGTTAATTATAGTTAATATTTAATCAACAATTTTATGTGTTATCTTAACATTGAGAAGTAATCATACATTGGTGAGTGAGTTTAATTAGACAATAACTTAGTCTGAGTCTCTGAGGGAACGAACTAGAAAGTATTCTATATTACTTACGAACGCGTATACTTGCGTGAATATTAGTGCATGTTTTCGCCCTAACAAGTTTTTGGCGCCGCTGCCGGGGACTCGGCGTATTTGTTTAGTTTATGTACTTACCATCATTGGTCATTAGGACTCAGTGATTAGGACGTAGTACTTAATTACTCTTTTCAGTTGTGTTTCAGGTACTTTAGCAAGCATTTATGCAAACTCGTTCTCGTGCTCGCAAGAGGACCTTAGATACAGCTGAGGAGAAAGACGAAATTCTTGATACTCCGGAGAAGTTAGATTTTGAGGATTCGGATTCAGGAACTGAGCAGAAAGAACCAGTAAACATGGGAGATCGTATTGTTCAAGCTGATCCAGCTCTTATGGATTTTTCTCGGCCTAAAATTGATGACATTCAGTCAAGCATCCTTCATCCGGCTATTCAAGCTAACACCTTTGAAATCAAGCCGGGCACTATTCAGATGGTGCAGAATTCTGTTTCTTTTGGAGGAGCGGCAACTGAAGACCCCAACATGCACATAAGGAATTTTGTCGAGATCTGTAGCACTTTTAAGTATAATGGCGTGACTGATGAGGCTATCAAGTTGAGGCTTTTCCCATTCTCACTGAGGGATAAAGCTAAAGACTGGTTACATTCGGAACCAGCTGGGTCCATCACTACGTGGCAAGATCTTGCGCAAAAGTTTCTGGTGAAGTTTTATCCAATGGCAAAGACTGCTGCTATGAGGAGTGCTCTTACTCCGTTTGCGCAGCAACCTACAGAATCTATGTGCGAGGCTTGGGAACGCTACAAGGAAATGTTGAGAAAATGTCCACATCATGGAATGCCGGATTGGATGGTAATCACTGGTTTTTATAATAGTTTGGGGGCCCAATCTCGGCCCATGCTCGATACAGCAGCTGGAGGCGCCTTATGGGCTAAAAGCTATACTGAGGCGTATAATCTTATCGAGACGATGGCTGCAAATGAGCATCAAAACCCAACTCAGAGGATGACGTCAGGCAAGGTAGCAGGTATTCTGGAAGTTGATGCAGCCACCGCTATTGCAGCCCAGCTCCAAGCGCTATCAATGAAGGTTGATTCTTTGGCTACGTATGGAGTTAATCAAATAGCTATGGTTTGTGAGCTTTGTGCAGGTTCTCATGCTACGGATCAGTGTTTTCTTGTCAACGAATCTGTTCAGTATGTGAATAATTATCAGCGACAACAGCAGCCTGTGCCAGCGACCTATCATCCTAACAACAGAAATCATCCAAATTTCAGCTGGGGGAATAATCAGAATGCTATTCAGCCAACATATCAGCAAGGAGTAAGTAAACAGTTTAACCCACCTGGATTCCAGCAACCACAGCAGTATGCTACAAGGCAATCATATCCTCAACAGGGAAGTGCAGCTGCACCTACTAGTGCTGATTTTGAGGAACTTAAGCTGTTGTGCAAGAGTCAGGCGGTTTCTATCAAGACCTTGGAAAATTAAATCGGTCAATTAGCCAATGCAGTGCTCAATCGTCAACCTGGCACTCTTCCCAGTGACACGGAAGTACCAGGCAGGAAGGAAGCTAAAGAGCAAGTCAAGGCTATTACCTTAAGGTCTGGAAAAGTAGCTGATGCTGAAAAGGCAAAAGAAGTCGAAGCTGAAGTTAGAGATGAAGAATCTAAGCAAAAGGAGAAAGTGGCGGAACCAAAGAAGACTACTGTTGAACACACTCTGCCTGAGGCTAATACAGGGGAGAAACAGCTCTATCCTCCACCACCTTTTCCTAAGAGATTGCAGCAACAAAAGCTGGATAGACAATTCGGGAAGTTTCTGGAGGTGTTCAAGAAACTTCACATCAATATACCTTTCGCTGAGGCGCTGGAACAAATGCCTAGTTATGCGAAGTTTATAAAGACTATTCTTTCAAGGAAGGTGAAACTGGATGACCTTGAAACCGTTGCTCTCACGGAAGAATGCAGCGCGGTTCTGCAACAAAAGTTAACACCAAAACTGAAAGATCCAGGAAGCTTCACCATTCCTTGCACCATTGGCAATCTAACTTTTGACAAGTGCCTTTGTGATTTGGGAGCAAGCATTAATCTGATGCCGTTGTCGATCTTTAAAAAGCTGGATCTGCCTGATCCAAAACCCACATACATGTCGCTATAATTGGCGGACCGTTCCATTACTTACCCAAGGGGCATAGTTGAGGATGTGCTCGTCAAGGTGGATAAGCTCTTCTTTCCTGCTGATTTTGTTATTCTGGATTTTGAGGAAGATAAGAAGATTCCCATAATCTTGGGGAGGCCTTTCTTGGCTACTGGCCGTACCTTGATAGATGTGCAAAAAGGGGAACTTACTATGCGGGTCCAAGATCAGGATGTGACCTTCAACGTATTCAAGGCAATGAAATTCCCTATAGAAGATGAGGAGTGCTTAAAAGTGGATGTGATTGATTCTGCGGTTACTTCGGAACTCGATCACATGCTAATGTCTGATGCATTGGAAAAGGCCTTAGTGGGGAATTTTGATAGCAATGATGAAGATAGCAACGAGCAATTACAATATCTGAACGCTTCTCCATGGAAGCGAAAGCTCGACATACCATTTGAATCTCTTGGTACTTCTGACCTTAAGAATGCTGAAGGGAAGCTCAAACCATCAATAGAGGAAGCACCTACCTTGGAGCTCAAACCATTACCTGAACACTTGAGGTATGCTTTTTTAGGTGATTCATCTACGTTACCTGTTATTATTTCAGCTGACCTTTCAGGTAGTGAGGAAGACAAGCTCTTAAGGATTTTGAGAGAATTCAAATCGGCTATAGGATGGACCATAGCAGACATCAAGGGGATAAGTCCTTCATATTGTATACATAAAATTCTGTTAGAGGAAGGTAGTAAGCCAACTGTGGAACAGCAGCGAAGACTGAACCCGATCATGAAGGAGGTGGTGAAGAAAGAAATTCTGAAATGGCTAGATGCAGGCATCATTTATCCTATTTCTGACAGCTCGTGGGTGAGCCCCGTGCAATGTGTACCTAAGAAAGGAGGTATCACTGTGGTAGCAAATGAAAAGAATGAGCTCATCCCTACTCGAACAGTTACAGGATGGAGAGTATGCATGGATTATAGAAAATTGAACAAAGCCACAAGGAAGGATCACTTCCCTCTCCCATTCATTGATCAAATGCTTGACAGATTGGCGGGACATGAGTATTTTTGTCTTCTGGATGGTTATTCCGGGTATAATCAGATTTGTATTGCACCAGAGGATCAGGAAAAGACTACCTTCACTTGTCCATTTGGCACATTTGCTTTTCGTAGAGTTTCGTTTGGGTTATGTGGTGCCCCGGCCACCTTTCAGAGATGTATGATGGCTATATTCTCTGACATGATTGGAAATAACGTCGAAGTGTTCATGGATGACTTCTCCGTCTTTGGACACTCATATGATGAATGTTTGAATAATCTGTGCGCCGTACTCAAAAGATGCGTGGAAACTAATTTGGTGCTTAATTGGGAGAAATGTCATTTTATGGTGCGTGAAGGCATTATCCTTGGGCATAAGGTCTCTAGCAAAGGTCTGGAGGTGGACAAGGCCAAGGTGGGAGTCATTGAAAATCTTCCCCCACCTAATTCGGTGAAAGGAATCCGTAGTTTTCTCGGTCATGCGGGTTTTTATCGGTGATTCATCAAGGACTTTTCAAAGATATCTAAGCCGTTGTGCAATTTACTTGAGAAAGATGTGCCTTTCAAATTTGATGATGAATGTTTGGCAACATTCGAGACTCTCAAGGAGAATTTGATCACGGCACCAGTTATTACAGCACCAGATTGGACAGAACCGTTTGAGATGATGTGTGATGCGAGTGACTATGCGGTAGGTGCAGTTCTGGGACAGCGCAAGAAAAATCTCTTCCATGTGGTCTACTATGCGAGTAAGACTTTAAATGGGGCTCAATTGAACTACACCACTACTGAGAAGGAGCTTTTGGCTATAGTCTTTGGCTTTGAGAAATTTCGATCTTATCTGCTTGGTACGAAAGTGACAGTATTCACTGATCATGCAGCTATTCGCTATCTGGTTTCTAAGAAGGATTCAAAGCCGAGACTCATTCGTTGGGTGCTTTTACTTCAAGAATTTGAGTTAGAGATCAAAGATAGAAAAGGTACTGAGAATCAAGTAGCTGACCATCTCTCTAGGTTGGAGAATCCCGATTCTACTTCACAAGATAGGACGTTAATCAATGAATCTTTTCCGGATGAGCAGTTGTTTGCAATTCAGGAGGAAGAACCATGGTTTGCAGATATTATAAACTATCTTGTCAGCAATATAATGCCGCTTAATTTGACATCCGCTCAAAAGAAGAAGTTTCTGCATGAGGTGAAGTGGTATATGTGGGATGAACCATATTTGTTTAGACAGGGAGCTGATCAGATCATCAGGAGATGTATCCCGTTCTGTGAGACGGAGGGGATATTACGAGACTGCCATTCCACGGTTTATGGTGGACACTATGGAGGTGAGAAGACGGCAGCTCGTATTCTGCAAGCAGGTTTTTTCTGGCCTACTTTGTTCAAGGATGCTCATCAGTTTGTTTTAAGGTGTGATCGTTGCCAAAGAGTGGGATATTTGTCAAGGAAGGATGAGATGCCATTAAATGTGATGCTTGAAGTCGAGGTCTTTGATGTACGGGGAATCGATTTCATGGGGCCTTTTATCTCATCTTGCAATAATCAGTACATCTTGCTGGCAGTCGATTATGTCTCAAAATGGGTCGAAGTTAAAGCTTTAACGATAAATGATGCAAAGGTAGTACTAAATTTTCTTCATAAGCAAATTTTCACAAGGTTTGGAGCGCCTCGGGTAATCATAAGTGATGAAGGATCGCATTTTTGCAACCGTAAGTTCACTTCTATGATGCAGCGTTATAATGTGAATCATCGAGTAGCTACTGCCTATCATCCGCAAACAAATGGTCAAGCGGAAGTGTCTAACAGAGAGATAAAGCGCATTCTAGAGAAGGTTGTTTGTCCGTCAAGGAAGGATTGGTCTTTAAAGCTCGATGAAGCTGTTTGGGCTTACAAAACAGCATACAAAACTCCACTTGGGATGTCACCGTTTCAGTTGGTGTACGGTAAGGGATGTCATCTACCGGCGGAGCTTGAGCATAAGGCCTACTGGGCATTGAAGAAATTGAACCTGGATTTAGATGCAGCTGGTAAGAAAAGAATGCTTCAGCTTAATGAACTTGATGAATTTCGACTTCAAGCGTACGAGAATAACAAAATGTATAAGGAAAAGGTGAAGATGTGGCACGATAGGAAGCTACATCCTAAGTTATTTGTGCCAGGGCAACAAGTTCTGTTATTCAACTCTCGGCTCCGACTTTTTCCTGGGAAGTTGAAATCAACGTGGTCTGGACCTTTTATTGTCAAAACTGTGTTTCCACATGGAGCGGTGGAAATTTTTGAGAATGATTCGGACCAAGCATTCAAGGTTAACGGTCAGCGGTTGAAGCACTACTATGGGGACATGGCAAACCGAGAGGTGGTTAGTGCCATTTTGTTGACTACTTGAGAAAGGTACGGAACGTCAAGCTAATGACGAAAAAGAAGCGCTGCGTGGGAGGCAACCCATGAATTGTTGTTACAGGGACCCTTAGAAGTTAATAACCTATCCAAAAACACAAAAAAATCAGAAAACAGGGGCTGAAAAAAAAAATTCCAGAGACCCTCTGCGTGCCCGCGCAGAAATGCTGAGCGGCCGCGCAGGGGTCGAGTTCCAGAAAATTTTTTACAGTTCAAAAAAAAAAACACAAAAACCCATCACAGCCAATAAACCCACAAATTCTTTTCTCATTACCCCATGATTTTATCCCTCAACCCCACTCCTAATCTAATTTAACCTACTCCACACCCTATATATACATACACCTATCCTACATATCTCCCACAAACTTCCTACACTTAAACCCTCTCATAAACATCAAAAATCAGTTCTTACACACTTTTATTCACAAATCAATGGCACCCAAGAGAGCACGCACTATTGACAGCAGCAGCACAGTTCCTACTGCTGATTCATCAAGGGGTACTGCTGCAAGGCCTCGGTTAACTGACAGAGCTGCGGAGGAGGAGTACACTAGGCTGTTGGGGAAGCCGATTCTGAAGGAGAGGGGGTTTTTACCATCAGGGAGGGATGGTGAGTTGTTGCCCATGATTGCAGAGAAGGGGTGGATAGCTTTTTGTGAGTCACCCGAAGCAGTACCGATGAGTGTTGTTCGCGAGTTCTACGCGAACGCGAAGGCTGAAAAGAATGGGTTTTCTGTAGTTCGTGGGCTGACGGTTGATTATCATCCTGCGGCGATTCGCCGTGTGATTGGACAGCGAGAGAGGAAGCCCGAGGAGGAGAACTGGAATGAAAAGACTGCTGAGGATTTTGACTTGGATTTGATTTGTGCGACTCTCTGTCGACCGGGCACAGTTTGGAACCGCAGTCCAGCCAATAATGAGTATCGTCACTTTCCGGCGATCGCCATGAACAGGTATGCCCGTGCATGGAATGCATTTATATGTGCTAATATTTTGCCTTCTTCACATGCACACGAGGTCACAGTTGAGAGAGCACAGTTGTTGTGGGGAATTCTGAATGAGAAATACTATGTGGACCTTGGTGAGTTAATCTACCAAGGAATTCTGAAGTTTTTGAGGGGAGCAAAGCATATGAACATCCCTTATGCATCCACGGTTACGAAGCTATGTCGAGCAGTAGGAGTGAACTGGCCGGCTCATGAGCAGTTGCAGTTGCCAGCAGCTCCGATAGATTCTGGCACTCTGAATGGGATGCAGGAGTGGACCGGTGGTGAGCCTGAGGAGCATGGGCTGGGTTATCGTCTTCCAGGAGGACGTCCAGCACGAGGTGCTACTATGGCTAGGCCAGGGCGTGGTGAGGCTGGTTCTTCGAGAGCTCAGGAGGGTGCTGGGATGGGTGATGCCCAGTATAGGAGGCTTTCACGATGGATGGATGCCATGTATGAGACGCAGAGCAGGTTTGCTCAGGAGCTCACTCTTGCGTTAGGGACTGCTTTTCGAGGCCTTGGAGCTGATATCCAGTGGCCAGTTTTTGGTGAGGACTCTGCATACCCGCCGCCTGATACTCCACCCACTAAGGGTGATGATGATGATGACTCCGAGTAGGTATACCCTGTGTTCCTTTCTACTACCTTCACTGGGGACAGTGAAGATTTTAAGTTTGGGGGTGGTAGTTAAGGAATATTTTGTGTGTGTCATATAGCTGCATATTCATGATAGTTAGTTCATATAGTTGCATAATTTTTGCCATATAGTTTTTTTTATATAGCTTTATTTGTTTGTCATATCATATAGCTCATGCATATACCATGATCCCTTTTGCAATGATTTATCGACTGAATTGTGATATTGATGCGAGTGTAGTGATAGCATTAAAGTGATATTAAGTTGTGTAGGTTGATATGCATGCTAGAAGCACTTGTATTTTCACTAAGTCTTAGAGAATGCTTAAGGGCTAGATTGTTGTTATGATCTGATTATTTTCGAGGATAATCTATTTATTATGCTTAGAATTTGATAATAGGTTCTTAGTGGTAAAGGCATGAAAAAGAAAAAAGAAAAAAAAATGGAGTAAAAATGGAATTTGTTGCTAGTTGTGGCTAGGCGTCAAATGGCTAGTAGCCGGCTCGCATGTTATGCGAGTAGTCTAGGGTTGAGCAAGATGGAGCGAAACGCACTTGTTCAGAAAAGAAAAAAAATATATATATTTTTGCATAATTGATCAAGAGTGGGCTCTTTGGTATTCGAGTTATTAAGTTCTTAGGGGACTTTGTGCCTAGTGACCTAAGGCTTTTAGAGTCTGGGATCCGCTAACCTAACGCTCGTTACATGGATACCATTGTATAAGTCTTTTGTGGACCTCACTCATTGCACTGTCAAATAAGCATTTGAGTTGTAAATAAAAAGCACGATTCCGTAGTAAGCTCCAGAGTTCTTGTAGTGTTGTATATCACTTTGTGCCTAGAATTTTTATTCTTTGTATAATCGTAGGATTGCCTTGAGGATAGTCTAGTCATAGTAATTGGTCTAGTTTCGAAGCATATCTGTTAAGCATTTGCACACATCACGTTTCTGGCTGTATGTCCGTTTGCATGAGTTTATTGATCTTTAGTGTCTAACTGCATTCGTTGAGACGTGACAATTTGGTTGGTTAATTGTAGTAAGGGGGATCGTTGCATTTTCATATAGATTGCATTCATGCATATTTTTATTTGTTTTGAGTCTGTGATGCTTGAGGACAAGCATCGATTTAAGTTTGGGGGTGTGATAAGTGGCATTTTATACCACTTAGAACGTCTTAAAATGGCTTAAATTGGTGTCTTGAAATCAAGTATTTTGTGTATATGCGTTTTTCTAGTGTTTATGCATTTCAGGGTATTAGTTGCATTTCGGAGGAGGAATCATCAAGAATAAGCCTTGGCATGTGTTCACCATTGCGAGAGGAAAAGAACGGGCAGATTACAGCGAAGAAACGGAGCAAACCTGGAATTTTTCCAGTAGGGTCCTGCGCGCCCGCGCAGCAATGCTGAGCGGCCGCGCAGCAGCCTTGCGCGCCCGCGCAGAAATGCTGAGCGGCCGCGCAGGGTCGGGGAAAAAGCTGAATTATTTTAGACTTCTATTTCTGTTTGGCTTCCAACTTCTATGTAATCTGAGTTTTATGGGACTATTATATAAGTAGATTTGAGACGTTTTCATAGAGAATATGAAAGAGATTATGTTTTAGATTGTGTTTGGCGCAAGAAGCGAATGAGATAAGGAAGAAGACCGATTTAGCACACTGCAGCGAAGAGGAAGCATATTTTCTTGTGATTCTTGTTTCGTTGTAACGTTGGATGCTAGTTTTCTTGCTTTGACTTATTTACTCTTGTGACGTACTCTGTTTTAATATAATTAGTTTAGTTATTATTTTCTTGTGTTGTTTATCATGATTTCATATGAACCCATGATGGCGATAAGTTCTATTATGGGCTAATCGTGATCGTGGGGTTGCAACGGATTTATTATGGAATTCTTTAGTTAATTGTTTAATACTTTAGTGTGTGATGATTGCATGATATCTAGTATTGGTTGTGCGTATTCGTCTTATGTGCGTCGCGAACATATAAGATAGGGTGTTAATCTCTTGTGAAGCGACGGTGGATCTTGAGATTTAGAACTTGCCATGCTAGCATAGGTTCATGTACGTTGTGCATGATTAGTGGGTGACTCTAACAGTTTTATTTGCCCTATGTAATCAAAAAGGATAACTTGTGCTTAAATCGTTGTGTTGTCAATTTCTGAGACATATAGGAACTCAACATGATTGATGACTATTCAACTTCTATCTTAATTGTGGATGCTTGGTAGAATGGTATTAGTACGATGAAAGTTGGCTTTTATCAGTTTCGTGTTATTCGATTAATGTCATCACTATCACATGCTAAAGGTAATAACAATGGCTATAGAAGGAAGTAATAATGAAGTTGTGATCTCATGAGTGTTTTATTATTGATAAATTGAAGTGTTAGTTAAGTGGTTAATTAAGTAGTTAATTATAGTTAATATTTAATCAACAATTTTAAGTGTTATCTTAACATTGAGAAGTAATCATACATTGGTGAGTGAGTTTAATTAGACAATAACTTAGTCTGAGTCTCTGAGGGAACGAACTAGAAAGTATTCTATATTACTTGCGAACGCATATACTTGCGTGAATATTAGTGCATGTTTTCGCCCTAACACTTCTCTCAGCATATTCAAGTTCATTCTGCATCCTCCTTTTTGCATCTTTAAGTTCAACTGTATCTTCACCTGTTTCGAAGATAGCAGGCCTGTGATCATTTATTTTTGCTTTCCTTATATCCTGATCTAGTCAGATGATATAGGCTTTATCAGACTCTAGATTGAATTCAAATCCCATAATACCAGAAAATGTAGTGATGATTTTTGCAGTATTAGGCTTCATTTCAACAATATCACCATTGTGATCTATGTACTTAGGGAAGTATGCCATGTCAGACTTTACAGAGTAAAGTTTCTTCTGCCTTTGAATATCAGATTTTAAATAACTAGCAACACCATTTGTTGATCTGTTCTTTACTTGAAGTAGAAATAGAACATGTACCAGTTCTTCAAAATACTTCAATCTAATAGCATTCTTCCTAATCTGGAATACCCTCCCATATGTCATGAAATATAACATGATATCTTCTTTCAAAACAGAGTGGTAAACCATTTGTACAGACTCCAGTTGATTCAATCTTTTAGGAGTTGTTCCTACTCCTGGTTCACTTATGGAAGTTAGATCATTGGTAGTATTATTTACTCTCTTCTCTTTAGAACTACCCAATCCTGATTTGTCTCTAGCTTCCTTTCCTCTAATAACTCTTGCATCAAAACCACTTGATATAGTCTTCAAAAGTTGAGTAGATTGTTGAGCTTTGGTAAAACCAGGTAGTAACATCCTTGAAGGTTTAACATGAGCAATGTCAGAAGTTTCATTTTCTTTATCTTCTGATATCAAGCCAACTTGAGCTATATCAGAGGTTGCTTGCTTCACTGTAATATCAGATTTTACTAAGTCCTGATTTTGAACAAAATGAGCTATGTCAGAGGTTGTTTGAATATTCTTTTATTTCAAAATCAGACTAGTATCTTCATCAGATTTTGTTTTTAGATCCATGATTGGCATATATACCTTTACAGGTTCATCAATTTTTGCTTTGCACTTGAATCTAGGATCTACCTCCACTTGTGATTTGGCTTTGCTTGCCTCAGAATTTGACTTCTCTTTAATCACAATTCCCTTAGGCTTTGGAAGTTTCTTTTCAACAATAGAAGCTTTAGACTTGGATTTGTTATTTTCTGCTTTAAGTCTGGCTTCTTCTTCATTTAGACTTTCAAAGTCCATTCCTGGATTTTCTTTGAGAAATAGTCTTTTTGAAATTTCTTCATCCAGTTTCTGTAACTTAGGGTCTTGATAGTAAACTATTATTTCCTTCCCCTTAAGCTTCAATGTCTGCATAAACTTCTGTGATTTTTTGACTTTCACCATGTATAGGAACATCAGGCTTTGTCAGAACTTGTTTACCAGGACTTATTCTTCTATCAGCATCAGAGCTTGATCTCTGTGTATAAGTTTCAGCTTTCCTAGATGAAGAACCTTGACCATGACCTCAACCCTTTTCAGAGTTTCCCTGGTCATCATTTCCATCATCCTTACCCTTCAGTGGTTGAATAGATTTGCATTTGGACTTAATCACTTTCTCCCCCTTTTTGGCATCATCTGGTAGAATCAGGGAGACAAGCAATTCCATAGAGTTTTGGATTTCATTGAGTTGGGTTTGCTGAGAAGCTTGATTCTTTAGAATTTCAGAAATCTGATCTTGTTGCTTCTCCTGAGTCTTTTCAATATACCCAATTCAGTCAAAGGCTGGCTTGAAAAATCTGTTCTTTTCAAATTTGACATTCATATCTTGCTGAATAAGTGATTCTTGAATTTTATTCACTTTGGCTTGAGTTATTGAGTGTTGACCTTGAAGGTTCCTGGTACTCAATGCAGTAACTCTAAGCTGTGCTTTGAAGTCATCATTCATTAGCATCTCATCAGCTTTAGTCAAGTGTTCAGCAAGAATGTTTACAGTAGGAACAAAATCAACTTTGTTCCACTTCTTGGTCCACTCTTTTCCTCTTTGAGTTTCACTCCAAGTTACTGGTGCATCCTCTCTAACAAACTTCTTGATTAGATCAGCTTTGGATAAAGCTTGTTGTGGTGCATGTCCAGATGGACCAGCTGCATCAGCATCTACATTTGTAGCAGCTTCACCAGTAATTTTAGTATTGTCAGCATCAGAACTTACAGAGCCTGCAGTATCAGCATCCTCTGATAGAATAATAGTATGTGAGGCTATAGAGGTTTCAACATCATCCTCTAAATTCTGATCTGTAACTAAGTTCTGATCAACATCCAAATTTTAATGCCCACCTAATATCTGATCTTCAGCATCTAGATTCAGAATTGGTGTTGTTGGAATATCTGCATTAAAATCAGCATCTAGAAGTGGTGTTGTTGGTGGAGTAACTTGAGTGGGTGGAGCTTCCAAGTACAGAACATCAGGTACAACCAAGTTGTGAATATCTATTTCATCACTTGTACCTGGATCTTCAGTATGTACTGGATCATTAATAGGAGACACAGGAGGTGTGGGCACTTGCTCTGGAATATCCTCTTGTTCTTGAATAAGAGACTTGTGAGCTGATTCAGCAGTGGGAAGTAATTCAATTACTATAGGTTCTGTTGAGATCAGAGATTCCTGACCCCCTTCCTTAGCTGCTGCTTCCAAGATTTCTTCAGAGTGTGATGATTCACTTACATCCCTCCTGGCTCTTTGCTTTTTAAGTCTCTTTGCTGAAGTAGAGACTTTGGAAGCTTCATCATCAGAATTTAGCTTTCTAAGCCTTTTGAGGGGCCTAGAACTCCCAGTTTCAGTATCTTTCTGAGAAGAGATCTTCTCAGCTTCTATAGCATCAGGTTCTGATGGTTGAACCTGTGCCTCATTGTCTGACTCATCTCTCAGAATAATTCTCCTTCTCTTCTACTGAGACTGAGGTACTATCTTAGTCCTCTTGGGTTTGGAAGATGAAGGCTTCACTGGATGTGCTGAAGGTTGTGGTTGAGTTTGAGGTTGGTGAGAGATGGTATGTTCTGATGGCTGTTGTGTTGGTTGTGATAAGTTGGTGGGTTGAACATCAGGATAAACAGTTGTATAAGTGTGTGGATCAGCATTTACCAAGATTTGTTTTACTGATTGAGGAATTTGTAAGGGTCTCATCACTTGTTTCTTATTATCAGCATTTAACAAATCATTAAAGGCCCTTTTTGCAAGCTTAAAAGGTGAAATTGAATCAGTGGCTAGTTGGGGTTCATCAGCACAACAAAAAGTATATATAAGCTGACAAAATCTAGCAAAATAGACTACATTCCTATCTTCTGCCATCCTATCCCCTATAAAACCTAGCTTGCCCAAACTTTTCTCATAGCCCAGACTGGCCATAAGCTGCTGTAAAACAGGATCCTCCACTGTTGAGAATGTACAATCTTCAGGTAAGTGGAGAGCTTTACGAACAGTCGATTTGGTGACCACATACTTAACATCTCCTGATGTAAAAATTATACTTGGAGAACCAGCAACACCACCATCATCATATAACCCAGTTCGCCAGAACGTCAGCATTTGTTTGCCAGAAATAGATTGGGGTTCAGTCAGAGCATACCCAATATCACTATTAGATAAGAAATCTTGTACAAAGTACAAATCTGATGGAGCATCAGCCTTGTTCAAGATTGCAAAATAGTTATTTGGTACGAACTTGGATCCATCAACAATTAAATCCTTGGGAGCCATCATAAATAAGTGAGAAGTTAGAGTGCCTGAAAGGTGTTTGAGAAAATGTCTGTAAAGAAAACCGTCAGAAAATGTGAGAGAATAAGAAAGAGAGAGAGAGAGAGAGAGAGAGAGAGAGTGAATAGAATAGAAATGTGAATAAAATATTTGAAAATCTTTTATCTCTTTTACTTAGACAACCCACGTGACAACAGTTATTGAGAAGTGGAACAGACCTTACACCTGTCAGCCATGCAGCAGTTAAGATAAAAGTTAATGGGCACGATAAATAAGTAATGATTACTTTGCACGTTCAGTTTTTTAAAAAGAAACTGTTCCTACCAAATAAATGATTATTACTGCTTTATCTCACATAGTCCAATATTCTGAAAAAAAATATAACCGTTCAAGTATTGACTTAAAAGAAAACCAAGTAAATAAATTCTGCCACGTCAGCATCAGAACTTGATTATTATCAGAATTTAAAAGTCATCAGAATATGGCTCCTTAACTCAAAGAGTGAATGTTTATTTCTGTAATTCGTCACACAAATACTGATATGGTTACAACAGAACTTAATCATCAGAACTTGTCCTCAGAATTTATGCAACTGACACTTTAACTGTTCATCTAAAACAACATTGATCACCACAGTAATTTTCATCATTCATATGGAGTGTAAGTGTGTGCACTAAGCTAAATATTAGACAAAGAGTAAAGTCTGATTCACTTCTGTACATCTTAGAAATAAGGCATAACTCAAAAATTTGCTCAAAATATGTCATTAGTCTGAAGTCCACTACAGAATGAGTTCATGCATAAGTCCACCTCAACTGTTGTGTGCTCATTTTATGCATGTTTTGAAATTCCTTTTTACAGTGGCTTCTCAGCGTAAGTGAGTCACGACTGCTTATCAAAATTTATGCTATTATCAGAGTATTTCTCCAGTAATCAGAGAATGTGAAAAGTCACCAAGAAAATTTATTTTGCTTTTCTAATGCATATTACTTAATATCAGCAATGCACTTGGGTCTTCCCTTCCACATGTATTTTTCTCTAGATCTCAAAGGAGTACCTGATTTATTTTTTTTTTCTTCTTCTTTTGATAAGTGAGGTTTATCAGCACTTAGTACATTCATAAGATTTACCAACATCAGAACTTAACAGATAAGAAGCACTATTCTAGTTTTTGACTTAGTAATAAGATACACAAAGTAAACCTAACCAAGCTCAATATCATAATTTGCTTGTGTTAAAAATTTCCACATAAACAATTACTTCAAACATGGGATCTTTAGTATATTAGAGACTACTAGGTCAGCATTTAGCACAGTTATCCTCATTGGATTGAATAGTCACAGAAACATTCATATCACTATCAGAGTTTAGAAATTCACATCAGACAGCAATCAGCACATAGAAAATTTCAATTTAAGCACAGAATACACAAAGATAGTAATATCTGTAAATACTGATCATAAAGTCTGATGTATCAGAACATAAACTAAGCAGATTTAGAGAAAGAACCCGAAACCATTCCAATTTCATTTACCAATCTTGTAAAAGTAGCTTCAAACAGTGGTTTTGTAAAGATATCTGCTAGTTGTTGATCTGTTGGAATAAAATGCAATTCCACTGTACCTTCCATCACATGTTCCCTTATGAAGTGGTACCTTATGCTGATGTGCTTTGTCATTGAGTGTTGAACTGGATTACCTGTCATAGCAATAGCACTTTGATTATCACAGTAAATAGGGATTTTAGAAAATTCTAACCCATAATCCAGTAACTGATTCTTCATCCAAAGAATCTGTGTACAGCAGCTTCCTGCAGCAATGTATTCTGCTTATGCAGTTGATGTGGAAATTGACGTTTGTTTCTTGTTAAACCAAAAAACCAATCTGCCTCCAAGAAATTGGTAGCTTCCACTTGTGCTTTTCCTGTCAATTTTACATCCTGCAAAATCTGCATCTGAGTAACCTATTAGCTTAAAGTCTGATTCTCTAGGATACCACAATCCCAGATCAGCGGTACCCTTAAGGTACTAGAAAAATCTTTTCACAGCTGTTAAGTGAGGTTCTCTTGGATCTGCTTGAAATCTTGCACAAAGATAGGTAGCATACATGATATCAGGTCTACTTGCAGTTAGATAGAGTAGTGAGCCAATCATACCTCTGTAATCAGTAATATCTATTGATATACCAGTATCCTTATCCAATTTTGTTATAGTGGCCATAGGAGTGAATGCACTTTAACAGTCTTGCATTCCAAATTTCTTCAACAAATTTTTGGTGTACTTAGATTGACAAATAAAAGTTCTTTCTTCATTGCTTGACTTGAAGGCCTAGAAAATAGCTAAGTTCTCCCATCATACTCATTTGATATCTTAACTGCATTAGCTTGGAAAACCTTTTACAAAGTCTGTCATTTGTAGAACCAAAAATGATATCATCAACATATATCTGCACCAAAAGTAAGTCATTTCCATTGTTGAGATAGAATAAGGTTTTATCAATAGTCCCTCTGTTAAATCCACTTTCCAGAAGAAACTGAGCTAATGTCTCATACCATGCTCTAGGACCTTGCTTAAGGCCATAAGGTGTTTTATCAAGTCTGTAGACATGATGAGGAAATTTTGAATCTACAAAACCTGGAAGTTGTTCAATATATACTTATTCTTCCAATTCTCCATTAAGAAAAGCACTTTTCACATCCATTTGAAAGACTTTAAACTTTTTGTGAGCAGCATAAGCCAAAAATATCCTTATGGCTTCCAATCTAGCAACGGGTGCAAATGTTTCATCATAATCAATTCCCTCCTGTTGAGAGTATCCTTTTATAACCAGCCTTGCTTTATTCCTTATAATTATTCCATCACTATCAGTTTTTTTTCTGAACACCCATTTTGTACCAACAACAGATCTGTTCTTTGGTCTTGGCACTAGGGTCCAGACTTTATTTCTTTCAAATTCATTTAACTCTTCCTGCATTGCTTGCACCCAATCAGCATCTTGAAGAGCTTATTCCACTTTCTTTGGTTCAGCCTGAGAAAGAAAAGAGTGATAGAGACATTCATTTGATGTTGTTGTTCTAGTTCTTATACCTGCTTCAGGATCTCCAATAATCAAGTCAGGTGTATGTGCTTTAGTCCACTTCCTTGCAGATGGAAGATTATCTCTAGAACTGAATGCTCCACCATGATCCATGCTGTCTCCATCAACATTTTCTGATGCTCCCCCTAAAATTATGCTCTCTGAGTTGGATCCTTCAGAATTTGATTTCCTGGAATTATCAGAATTTGGCCTATCAGAACTTGATGAATCAGAACTTGAAGAGCCTGTTCTAGGTTCTGATGCTTCTTGAGATGTGGTTGTATCTTCAATATGCTCCCCCTGTACAGTTGCATTTTCCTTTGGCGTAGTTACCACAGTTTTAATAACATCAGAGTTTAACCCATCAGAGTTTGCAGTATCAGGATTTAGACTGTCAGGATTTAGACTGTCAGGATTTTCATTGTCAGGATTTAGACTGTCAGGATTTACAGAATCAGAATTTAAAACTTCATTCTCAAATGTCAGCTAATCATGATCATTAAAATCTTCAAGTACTGTAATCTTCTTATCATCAAAAAAGACATTGATAGATTCCATGACAACCCTTGTTCTTAAATTGTAAACTCTGAAGGCAGTTATGGAAAGTGGATATCCAACAAAAATTCCTTCATCAGCTTTTAGATCAAATTTGGATAGCTGTTCAGGATGAGTCTTAAGAACAAAACACTTGCATCCAAATACATGAAAATACTTCAGATTTGGCTTCTTTTTCTTCACCATCTCATATGGTGTCTTTCCATGCTTGTTGATAAGTGTTGCATCCTGAGTAAAACAAGCAGTCTGCACAGCTTCAGCCTAAAAATAGGTTGGTAATTTTGCTTCAACAAGCATAGTTCGTGCAACTTCAATAAGAGTTTTATTCTTTCTTTCAACAACTCCATTTTGCTGTGGAGTTCCAGGAGCAGAAAATTTCTGCTTTATTCCATGGTCTTTGCAGAACTTTTCCATAATCAAATTCTTGAACTCAGTGCCATTATCACTTCTTAAAATTTTCACAGAGTCTTTAACCAATTTATCCAGTTGTTTGACATGATCAATCAAGATAGATGCAGTTTTACTTTTTGTGTCAAGAAATACACCCATATATCTGGTGAACTCATCCACTATGACCATAGCATATTTTTTCTTTGTAATAGACATGACATTCACTGGACCAAATAGATCAACATGTAATAGGTGATAAGGCTCAAGAATTGAAGATTCAGTCTTGCTCTTGAATGAAGATTTTCTTTGTTTTTCCTTTTGACATGAATCACAAAGGCCATCAGGAGCAAATACTGATTTTGGAAGTCCTCTCACAAGATCTTTCTTGACTAGATCATTTATATTGCTGAAATTTAAATGAGAGAGTTTCTTGTGCCAATCTCAGCTTTCTTCAATTGATGCTTTACTTAACTGACAGATTGTAGAACCATCAGAACATGTTGAAAGCTTGGCTTCATTAATGTTACCATGCCTGTTTCCCTTTAGTACAACTTTGCCTGTAGATTTGCTTACAACTTCACAGTGTTCTTCAAAGAAATCCACATGATAACCTCTGTCACAGATTTGACTAACACTCAGCATATTGTGTTTAAGTCCTGAGACTAGAGCTACTTTTTAAATGATGACATTCCCAAGATTGATATTGCCATATCCCAGAGTTTTTCCCATGTTGCCATCTCCATAAGAAACACCTGGGCCAGCTTTCTCCACAAAGTCTGATCGCAGGGTTTTATTTCCAGTCATATGTCCTGGACATCCACTGTCCAGAACTAGGATGTTTTTCTTGTTGCCCTGCAATCACAAAGACCACTAATGATTAGTTTTAAGGACCCAGACTTGCTTTGATCCTTTGGCCTTATTAAGTTTGTTAACATTTGCAGCGGATTTAACATCAGAGATTATGTTAACATTTTTTTTATCAGAATTTATAGTATCAGACTTTGCATCAGAACTTACACTAGAAGGAATAATGCTAACTTTCTTTAAAGAAGGTTTTATTTGATAATAATTATAGTACAAACTATGATATTCCTTACAAGTATAAATGGAATGCCATAAACTACCACAATGAAAACAAGGATTTTGTGGCCTATATCTAACAGACTGACTCTTAACTCCTGATTTTGAAGGGAAGGAGTTTATGTTTTTATACTTCCTACAAAAAGAAGCCAAATGGTTAAAATTTCCACAATTATAACATTTCTTTCTAGGAGCATTAGGAACAGGCTTATAATCATTGCTTTTATTCACACCTTCCTTTCCATTCCTATTTTTCCTAGGTGGCTTTACCTTGTTTACATTCTTAAGATCTTTCAGCTTATGCTTAAGCTGCTTCTTTGTCATTAAGCCTATGTTAACTTCAGTTGGCTCATCCTGTTTTGGTTTGTCAGAAGTTAGTTTCTCTTTAACTTCTGATTTATCAATATCAGACTTTACAACTACAAACTTAACAGGATTTACCTTTGGCTTTTGTTTAACAACTATAGGCTCAATTTCTACAGTTCGTTTATTATTCTTATCATCTCCATAACCTAAGCCCTCTTTCCAGTTTCCACTACTTATTTTGTTCTTCCAGAGTTAGTCCAAGTCCTGATAATCTCTCTTTCCTTTTCTAACTCAGTTTTTAGAGATTGATTCAATTTTAGCACTTTATCTCTAACATAAAAAGCATCATCTCTTTATTTCTGAGTTTGATGGAACATAACTAACTCCTTTTTTAAATAGTCATTCCTTTTCTTAAAAGCCAAATTTTCAAAAGTTAACCTTTCACATGTTAAAGTTTGATCTCTATAACTAATGAACATGGTTTTAAGATATCTTCTCAACTCAATAATATCATCAGTATGAAAAGCATAAGTTGTTTGAGGTACCTTTAACTTAGCAGCTTCAAAACTGCTATCAGCATTTGCCATCAAAGCATAGTTCACCTCACTTTCAGAATCTGAAGTGTCTGTCCAGCTTTTCTTCTTTGTGACAAGTTCCTTGCCTTTTTCACCTTTTCCTTTCTTGCAGTCAGGAGATATGTGTCCTTTCGCACCACAATTATAGCATTTAACATTTGAGTAATCTCCTCTGTCAGACTTTCCAGCTTTGCCTTCAGATTTTCTGAATCCCTTCTTATCAGAACTTCCACTTTTCCTGGAAAACTTCTTTCCCCTTCTGAATTTCCTGTAAGCTATCTTTGTGATACCCTTCACCATAAAATCACACAATTTCATCATCTCTTCATCAGCATCCATCTCAGATAGACTTTCAGTTTCTGAATCCTCATCAGTATCAGAACTTGATGACTCAGTATCAGACTTTGTGCTGAGAGCCTTTCCTTTGCCTTTCTTTGAGACAACCACTTTAGGGGATTCCTTCTCAGCCTTAAGAGCAACTGCCCTTTACTTTCTCCCATGCCTCTTGCTTCTTTGATCCATCTCAAGTTCATGAGTTTTGAGCATACCATAAATTTATCCAGAGTAGTTTCATCAAGAGCATAGTTGTCTCTTATAGTAGTTGCCTTCAAGTCCCAACTTTCAGGAAGAGCTAAAAGGAATTTAAGATTGGTATCTTCAAGATCATATTCCTTATCCACCAGTGACAGATCATTCAAAAGTTTGACAAATCTGTCATATAAACCAGTTAATGACTCATCAGGTTTTGAGTCAAATTGCTCATACTCTTGAGTGACTATAGTCCTCCTGTTCTTCTTAATTGAATCAGTTCCCTGGCATCTTATCTCCAAGGCATCCCACATCTCCTTTGCAGTCTTGCAGTTAATTACCCTGTTTGACATGACATTACTATGTAGCAAATGTCTTACCTTTGCATCCTTTGCTATAGATGAGATATCTTCAGCTGTAAATTCATTTTTCTCCTTTGGTACAGTCCGTGCTGGCTGATCTGCAACTATAACAGAGAGCTTGGTTGGCTTATGTGGTTCTTCATTAATTCTGTCAAGGTATTCTGGATCTGTAGCTTCCAGAAACATAGACATCCTCACCTTCCATATGGGATACTCAAAAGGTTTCAGTATGGGAACCCTAATAGTCTCATATCGATTATGGATTTGAGTCTTTGGAGTTTCTTCAGTTTTGGTGGGCTTGGTTGAAGTTTGTGTTTCTTCAGACATGATTGTTTTTAGATCTTTACTGTATGTATGTTAACAGATTGCTCTAATACCACTTGTTAGGTCACACACACTGTAGAAGGGGGTTGAATACAGTGTCTAGCACAATCAAATCGAATTAAGAACACAAGTATGAAACACATAATAATCTTATTAATAAAATAGTATTACAATGGAACCGTTCTCTCTCAGTGATGAACAAATATCATGAGAGCTGCTAGGGTTACAATGAATAATATTCTCGATTAAGATAACACTTATAGTGTAAACCCTATGATGTGTTTATATAGACACACAGTTACAAGATAATCTTCTAATTGATATCGAATATGATTCTGCATCCTAAAATATATCAATTAGTTATCTTTTCTTCCATGTATTCTATTCTTCATAGAATTCTTCTTCATGCATATCTTTTCTTGTTTTAGTCTCGATCTTCTTTTCTTTCAATCAGCCGCCTTCCTTATCTGAAAGTCTCCTTAAGTTCTGATATTATCTCCTGATAAATATCTTCTGATATCTTAAGTTCTAATAACTTAAGTTCTGATATCTTAAGTCCTGACTTCAGTATAAGTATTGATTTCCAGTTAAGTCCTGATTTGTCCTGTTAGTTAAGATCTGAAAACTAAACACAAATCATCATTAGACATGACATCACAAATATATCTAACATTCTTCATCTTCTATCATTTTCAACAATACTAGGAATGAATTCTGTAACTCTTGAACCAGAAATTCTTGCTTTATCTCTGATGGTCTTCAATATGAAGTTTGACCATCTCCTGGTAATATCAGACTTTACCTCTAAAAGGTAATGAAAGAATTGAAGTTCTTTCAATGATTTGTTCAGCACATCTGATTCTGACATCTGATATGTCCTTCCATCTTCAAGAAATAGAATCAGATTTTCCTTAACATTGTGCTTGTCATGAGCATCCGGTACCACTTGAACAGAGATAACCTTATTAAGGTGTTTATGTGTAACATCTTCAAGAGGTTTGTCAGTTAATAAAAAATGGATCTCTAGTAGCAACTTCAACTCCTGTTTTGATCTTTGCTTCATCAGAACCTAGTCCAGCCCTATCTCTTGGTTCTCTAGCATTTAACCCAATAGTCAAGAAAGTAGACAACAGTTGGCTTTGCTTTGGATCTGATGGTTTGACATTTTTCCATAGAAGTTTCTTTTTATCACCTACTTCCATCTTGTCTAAATTAACTCGAGCACTGTAAGAGGTTACCTTGATGACTTTATCAGAACTTGTTTTTTCTGTTATAGCTTGCTGTTCTTGACTCTGAACAACTTGAGCCTTGTTAGAGGTTGTCTTTGATTCTTCATAAATCTTCTTTCTTTTCAGAGTTTGAGCATCTTTATCTTCAGCAAGATTATCATCAGTAACTTGAGCCATTTTGCACACCGGCTTTATCAGAATTTGAGGAATTTTCTTCTCCAGTGGCTTGATTGGTTTATCAACTTTTCCTTTCCCTTTGTCTTTGAGATCAATCTCAGATTGTGATCTTGTTTTGGGCTTTGATGCCTCAGTATTTGACTTCTCCTTGATCACAATGGCTTTTACCTTAGGCCTTAAAGGTTTCTTTGCAACAGAAGCTTTTGGCTTCAGATTTTTCTTTTCAGCTTTAAATCTAGCTTCTTCCTCCTTGAGATTTTCCAAATCCATTCCTGGATTATGCTTCAGAAATAATCTTCTAGAAATTTCCTCATCAAGTGTCTGGATCTTGGGATCCTTGTAGTAGATAGTAGTCTGCTTTCCCTTGAGCTTCAGAGTTTGCATGAACTTTTGAGAATCTTGACTTCCACCTTGTATCAGAACATCAGGCTTGGTCATCAGATTTTGCTCATCAGAACTTGATATCAGATTTTGAGTTTCAGTACTTGCTATTAGATTTTGAGTTTGAGTAGCTTCAGAACTTGTCTTCTATTGAATAGAAAATTTGCTTGAATCAGTAATTAGTTTCCTTGAAGAAACCTTGCTGCTCCACTCTTTACTTTGAACTTGACCTCTATCCTTGCCAGGGTTTCCCTGGTCATCAGCTTCATCATCTTTCTTCTTCAGTATTTGATCATTAGAGCATTTGGACTTAAATATCTTCTCCCCCTTTTTGGCATCATCTGGTAGTAGGAGTGAGAGAAGAAGTTCCACTGAAGATTTAATATAATTCAATTGAGCCTGTTGAGAAACTTGATTTGCCAGAACCTCGGAGATTTGGGCATGTTGCTTCTCTTGAGCTTTCTCAATTGCTTCTACTTTCTCAAGTGTAACTCAGGATATGTCGTTTCAAATTCAACATTTGTTTGTCAAATCAGCACAAATTATTAGTAACCACAGTTTTAATCAAAACATTCATCAAGAAATACAGTTCAAGTAGATGAAGTAAAGATTAACAAGCTTCAACGAAAACATTCACATGCACATAATGCGAGATAAACAAAGACTAAATCTTGCAATCAAAAGAAATTTTATTAATATATCAAAAGAGTACATTTCATGAAATTTGTAGATTACATGCAAAAGATTACAAGATAATCCTAGTCTAAGATGGTGAACATTAATAGCCTTGGTCTAAGAAGGAAATCTATCAATTAGTTCCTCCTGCTGCTGACAACTAGCACTGCAAGACGGATGATTCATTCTTTCTGAAGAAGAGCCTCTCTCCGTTCTTCTTCCAAGCGATCAAGATGGGGTTGGTAGTGAAAGGAATATGTCCTAAGTCCAATCATGTATGAGGATTTAGGAATAATTTTTATGTAATCTATTTTGATTTCATTGATATTAATAAAAGACTTGTTTTGTTTTTATTACGGGCTTTATCTATTTAAGTGTTTAAATAAGATATACCATAGTTTAGAGTAAAGTTTTTTATGGGTTATGATAAGATCATAATAGTGAGACCTAAAAGATGATAACTGTAAACTTAAATAGTTCCTGGTCGTAGGATTACTAACTGGTAATTAATAATCCACAGAGATCAGTACATACTATGCTTGCTTCATTATGAAGGATGTCTGTTCTCATAGACATTTGTGTGGTGACACTATAGCTAGTATGTAGGTGCTTATTATAGAATAAGTTCATTGAACATGACTCGCACAGCTGAACAACTGATGGAGTTCACTCACGTGTCAGCAGTTGTTCACATAGTGATAGTTATACAAGTATCCTTAGACTTGAGGTCATCATAGTCATCTTGTGTACACTGAACTATGCTTTCGTTTAGTTCTTAGTCTCCAGGGACAATTATTAGGGCTCTACTGGGTATAGGAATTTATACACGAAGATAGTGTATGATCAATATAGGATCTACCCCTTCCAGTGAAGGAAGCGAATGTTCAAGGCTGATCCACTTATGCTAGTTCAGAAATCTCTGGCCAGAGTGAATGAAATTAGAAAGGAGTTTCTAATTTGCATAGAACTATGCATAGTAAATGGTAAGCAAGTGATTAAATTAGATAGGCTTGACACGAGATCCATGCCTTGTATTTAATCGGGACATTATAGGGTAGAAGGAGTTTATTGTACGGTAACTATTCACTGAATAGGTTCTTGGTATTCTAAGCAGTGAATTCATATTATCCGGATAGTCGCGATATGCTGAGAAGTATCCCTCACGATGTAAAATAAATGTGATTAATTAATTAATCATATTTAATAAATTAGAGAATTTATATAAATAATGATAAAATAGTTTTATTATTATTTATTTCTACTACCGGCTTAATATTGAACCTACAGGGTCACACCATAAAAAGACAATGATTTAATGGTGGAGGAATTAATTAATAATGGCTAATAATTATTTATTTGTGAAATAAATAATTAATTGGCAAATTTAATAATTGATTAAATGAGATTTAATTGATTATAAATTAATTAAGAAAAGTTCTTAATATTATTAATTAAGGATTTAATTTTTGGAAATTAAATCAAGAGAGAGAATTATTTCTAAAGTGTTTAGAAAAAGGATTAATAATTAAAAGGTGTTTTAATTATTAATGAGAATAATAAATGGGATAATAATAATAATATTTATGGGAAAATTTCAGCTGAAAATTTTGCCTATAAATATACTATTATAGACCCTATTTTTATTCGTACCCCAAAACCCAAAAAGTTTGGAAAACCCAATTCTCTCCACCTCCTTCCCCCTCCTTAACATCGTTTTCTTGGTGGATACCGGTGGAGTGCTTCACACTTGAGGAGCAACTGTTAAGGATCTCTGATCGTTGTCTCCGAATTATTTTAAAGGTTAGATTCGATCCCCATGTTTTTACCACGATTTATATGCTTTTATTTGGATTTTATATGTGTAAAAGTGTTTTGCCATGCTCCGCTGCGATTAAAAATCCAACAATGGTATCAGAGCCTAGGTTGTATGCATATAGATCTGTGGTAAAAATTTCAGAATTTTATGTGCTTGTATGAATTAATTATGATTTTTACAAGTTATATCATGGATTAATTTTGTCTGATGAGAAATCATTTCTCAGAATAATTTTGAATGTTGATCTGGGTTCTACAAGTGTTGTAGATCGTCTGGGTATTTTTTTCATAATTTTAGGATGTATAGATTTTTTATTATGAATTTTTGAAGTTCTTGTAATTAAAATTCGTAATTAAATAATCATATATATATAATTTGTTAGTATGTATGTATATATATCTGTTGTTTGTATATTTGTTTCTGTGCTGCGCGGAGAAAAACATCACAGCAGTAACAGCAGATACAGATAATGTCAGTACGGCGGCACAACAACCGAGGAGGAAAGCGGCGGCTGCTGCAAAAGAAAAAAAATAAAAATAAAGGGTGTCGCGCATTCCGGGAATGCGTTACACCCTGTGGCGCATTCACGGAATGCGTTACACCTTTTAATTGGTTAAAAGGGCTGTAACGCATCACCGGAATGCGTTACAGGGCTTGTAACGCGTTCCTGTAATGCGTTACATCCCGACTGTTTACATTAAAATTGATTTTTTGGGAGTTTCGTAACTCCGTTTTAGGCGTGCAATATACCGTTGGATTCGTTTTTCCGAGACGGATCTAATGGAGTGATCAATTTTAGTTTATATAAAAGTTTTGAACTGTTTATATTTCCATGAAATGTTTTAAAGCTATTTATGACTGTTTTAATTGCTTTTAAATGCTTCATGTGATACATAGAGATGTATAATGCTTAGACTAATGTGCTAGATGATGTAACATGCCTACCTTGATGTTTATTCATGTTTATATATATGATATATGCTTAGTTTATCATGCGATGATAGATTTAGGTGAACTTAAATGAACATAAGGCGTTTGTTAGACAACCTAGTATAGTGAAATTGTTTCATAACCTTAATAACAATGTTGTGAATACAATCATGAGATTCTTGTGTTTATGAAACACGTAATTGAATAAGAATTTTCGATATGAGAGAAAGGATGATTATGTCAACAACAGATTTCTATCTGTAAGAAAGGGTTATTAAGTGACGCCTCTTGACAATGCTCCACCCGATTTGGGAATCATCTGATTATTGATTATTGATTTGAAATATTTAATTTAAAAGGAAGAATCTCTTTATAATATGATTATGATTGTAATGTAATATAATCCCTCTAAAATTAAATAATATCAAGTAGTAATTGGCCAATGACACAACGAGCTTGTGTCGGTCATAGCCTTCCAACATGATAGAAAAGTAGTTCTTATTTTTAAATCATTGTCGTTTCGTGCCACAGCCGAGGGCTTTGATTTCGAAGTAAGAAATACTTGTCTATTACATAGAGATGTGTACATTGAATAAGAATCTAAAGGTCGTTACGTGCCACACCCGTGGGCCTTTGGGGACTGATTCAATTGTACGGAATGTTGGGTTAGACTTGACTTAGAATATTGAGTTTATCGTGCCACAGCCGTGACTCAATTATTCAAGAGGCTAAAGTTTGATTAGGGAATAACATTAGATGTAATTGACAAGAGTTGTCTGCCTATTGAATATTACATGGCGTTTCGTGCCACAGCCGGGGTTGTGTAATGGAATGTAGGATCCCTATTCCCACTAGCATTATGAATGCTTATTTTTCACGTAGGGGGTTGAATAAATTAGATAAACTAGTGGGAGCCACTTATGAATAAAGACCCGATTCATATAGTGTTTTTAAAATGAAATCGAATATTTGCTAAGTGTTGTTATGTGTTTATCATTTACAGATTTACAATATACATTATGTCTTCTACACTATCACTCAGGAGCATACTGAATGCTCACAAATTGACTGGTCCTAATTATGCTGACTGGCTTCGAAACTTGAGAATTGTTCTCAGGATTGAGAAGCTGGAATACGTGATTGACCCACCTAAGCCTACTGAACCTGCTAGTGATGCACATAATGATGAACATGTTGTATATCGTAAGTGGATAGATGATGCAAATGTTGTTCAATGCATCATGCTAGCTTCCATGAACATTGAGCTACAGAAGCAACATGAGCATATGGATGCTCACACTATCCTCATGCATCTACAAGAGTTGTATGATGTGGCGGGGAGGACAGCTCGATATGAGATATCGAAGGAGTTGTTCGGTTGTAGGATGTCTGAGGGATCATCTGTGAATGACCATGTACTTAAGATGATCAATTTGATTGAACGTCTTGGACAACTTGGTTTTGCCATGGATGGGGAGCTGAGCCAAGACTTGGTCTTGCAATCGCTTCCGAGTTCGTTCTCGCAGTTTGTTGTGAACTTTCACATGAATAAGTTGGATGTCAGCCTGCCTGAACTCCACAACATGTTGAAGACTGCGGAATCGAATTTCCCCCCTAAGAAGAGTTCTGTTCTTCTAATTGGTGAAGGTTCCAATCCTAAGAAAAGGAAGAGGAACTCTTCCAAGAAGAAGAAAGTAGGTGAGAAAATGCCGGTTCCACCAAAAGCTGAAGACCCCAAAAGCAAAGTTGTTTGCTTTCACTGTAACAAGGTGGGGCACTGGAAGAGTAACTGCAAGGTTTACCTTGCAGAATTGAAGAAGAAGAAGGGTAGTGAGACTGCCACTTCTGATTCAGGTATGTTCATGATAGAAGTGAATATGTCATTAAGCCAAATTTCTACTTGGGTATTAGATACCGCCTATGGTTCTGACATCTGCAATTTGTTGCAGGGACCAAGGAGAAGTAGGACTCTTGAGGAAGAGGAGGTGATTCTACCGATGGGAAATGGAGCAAGAGTTGTTGCTGAAGATGTAGAATCATTTCATTTACATATGCCTACGGGCAAGACTATTATTTTAAATAATTGTTATTTTGTTCCCTCGATTGTGAGGAATATTATTCCCATGTTAGACTTGGCTGGATTTTCATTTATTATTGAGAATAATGAATGTTCTATTCTTAGAGATAATATTCTTTATGGACGTGGTACTTTAAATAATGGTCTGTATATATGTGACATAATTTACTTCAGATTGAACAAACTAATAAAAGAAAAGGGATGATGAAAATCTCACTTTATAGTGGCACTGCAGTCTCCATTTAGTAGACATGAAGAGAGGACTGCAAACTTGCTAGGAATGGTACACACAGATGTATGTGGACCAATGTCTACGCAAGCCATGGGTGGATTTTCATACTTCATTACTTTCATAGATGATAGATCTAGATTCGGATATATGTTTGATGAAACACAAGTCTGAGGCCTTTGAAAAGTTCAGAGAATATAAGTATGAAGTGGAGAAACAAACCAAACATAGTATTATAATTCTTCGATTAGATCGAGGTGGTGAATACTTTAATGGAGTGTTTCTAGATTATCTCAAAGTAAATGGTATAGTCTCCCAGTGGACTCCTCCAGATTGGTATCTGAAAGGAGAAATCAAACTTTGTTAGACAGTTCAATCCACGATGAGCTATGCAAATCTTCCAGTATTCCTATGGGGTTATGCATTGGAAACCTCAGCATATTTACTGAATATGGTGCCTTCCAAAATCTGTTCCTCAAACTTCGTATGAGATATGGAAAGAAAGGAAACCGAGTCTTAAACACGTTAAGATTTGGGGATGTCCAGCTTATGTCAAGAAAGTTGACCCAGATAAGCTGGAATATCGATCCGTAAAATGTAGTTTTGTGGGATATCCTAAATAGACTTTAGGGTATTACTTTTACACCGATCATCGGGTGTTTGTCTCCAGACATGCTACCTTCTTGGAAAAGGAGTTTATCCTTGAAGGAAATAGTGGGAGCAAAATTGAACTTGATGAAGTTCAAGAAGCACAAACTACTACGGATCAAGTGGAAACACCTGTTCTGACTGAACAACCTTTTGTGGAACAGCCCATTCATAGATCAGGGAGAGTGTCTCACCAACCTGAGAGGTATTATGGCCTTGTCATTGAGAATGACAATGAGTTGTCGATCATTGATGATGACGACCCTGTAACCTATAATAAGGCTATGAGTAGTGTTGACTCAGAGAAATGGCATAGTGCCATGAAATCCGGAATGGAATCTATGTATACGGTATACGTAAGAATGATTAGAGCAGATGGCCAGGTGGAGATCTTTAAGGCCAGGCTTTTGGCAAAAGGATTCAAACAAAGGAAATGAATTGACTTTGATGAAACCTTTTACATGTAGCCCTGTTAAAATCAGTTCAGATTTTGCTTGCGATTGCTGCTTACTACGACTATGAGATCTGGCATATAGCCAGATGGTTTTCTTTCCGAGGGAAATGAAAACCTAGTGTGTAAGCTACTGCGAACCATATGTGGTTTAAAGCAAGCTTCTCGAAAGATGGAACATTCGTTTTGATGAGACAATCAAAGAGTTTGAATTTATCAAAAACGCAGATGAACCATGCATCTACAAAAGGGTTAGTGGGAGCGCGGTAACATTTCTTATATTGTATTGAATTAGAGTTGACACACATAACAATGTAGCAGACCCACTCACAAAGCTACTTTATGAAAGTCACTTTGATCGTCATAAAGACAAGATGGGTATTAGATACCAGAGTGATTGGCTTTAGTACAAGTGGGAGATTGAAAGGAATATGTCCTAAGTCCAATCATGTATGAGGATTTAGGAATAACTTTTATGTAATCTGTTTTGATTTCATTGATATTAATAAAAGACTTGTTTTGTTTTTATTACGGGCTTTATCTATTTAAGTTTTTAAATAAGATATACCATAGTTTAGAGTAAAGCTTTTTATGGATTATGATGAGATCATAATAGTGAGACCTAAAAGATGATAACTCTAAACTTAAATAGTTCCTGGTCGTAGGATTACTAACTGGTAATTAATAATCCGCAGAGATCGGTACATACTATGCTTGCTTTATTATGAAGGATGTCTGTTCTCATAGACATTTGTGTGGTGACACTATAGCTAGTATATAGTTGCTTATTATAGAATAAGTTCACTGAACATGACTCGCACAGCTGAACAACTGATGGAGTTCACTCACGTGTCAGCAGTTGTTCACATAGTGATAGTTGTACAAGTATCCTTAGAATTGAGGTCATCATAGTCATCTTGTGTACACTGAACTATGCTTTGGTTTAGTTCTTAGTCTCCAGGGACAATTATTAGGGCTCTACTGGGTATAGGAATTTGTATACGAAGATAGTGTATGATCAATATAAGATCTACCCCTTCCAGTGAAGGAAGCGAATGTTCAAGGCTGATCCACTTATGCTAGTTCAGGAATCTCTGGCCAGAGTGAATGAAATTATATAGGAGTTTCTAATTTGCATAGAACTACGCATAGTAAATGGTAAGCAAGTGATTAAATTAGATAGGCTTGACACGAGATCCATGCCTTGTATTTAATCGGGACATTGTAGGGTAGAAGGAGTTTATTGTACGGTAACTATTCACTGAATAGGTTCTTGGTATTCTAAGCAGTGAATTCATATTATCCGGATAGTCGCGATATGCTGAGAAGTATCCCTTACGATGTAGAATAAATGTGATTAATTAATTAATCATATTTAATAAATTAGAGAATTTATATAAATAATGATAAAATAGTTTTATTATTATTTATTTCTACTACCGGCTTAATATTGAACCTACAGGGTCACACCATAAAAAGAGAATGATTTAATGGTGGAGGAATTAATTAATAATGGCTAATAATTATTTATTTGTGAAATAAATAATTAATTGGCAAATTTAATAATTGATTAAATGAGATTTAATTGATTATAAATTAATTAAGAAAAGTTCTTAATATTATTAATTAAGGATTTAATTTTTGGAAATTAAATCAAGAGAGAGAATTATTTCTAAAGTGTTTAGAAAAAGGATTAATAATTAAAAGGTGTTTTAATTATTAATGAGAATAATAAATGGGATAATAATAATAATATTTATGGGAAAATTTCAGCTGAAAATTTTGCCTATAAATATACTATTATAGACCCTATTTTTATTCGTACCCCAAAACCCAAAAAGTTTGGAAAACCCAATTCTCTCCACCTCCTTCCCCCTCCTTAACATCGTTTTCTTGGTGGATACCGGTGTAGTGCTTCACACTTGAGGAGCAACTGCTAAGGATCTCTGATCGTTGTCTCCGAATTATTTTAAAGGTTAGATTCGATCCCCATATTTTTACCACGATTTATATGCTTTTATTTGGATTTTATATGTGTAAAAGTGTTTTGCCATGCCCCGCTGCGATTAAAAATCCAACAGGTAGTCCATCTGAAAGAACAAGATATTTGTTCGAACCTCTTATGGAACCAAGTCCCATATCTCATCAGGAATGGCAGTGACGTGGCATTCCTGTTCCCAGTCACCACAACTGAACTCGACGTTGAAGTTTTCATAGTTCATAAACATGTTTACAAGAACCATTTTTATGAAGAATGAAAATAGTGAGAATTAAAAGAGAGAGAATGATTTTGTGTGAGAATAGAAGATGATTTGTCTGAGATGAAATGTCGGTTAAATAGCCAATGGAATATCAAGGGACTAGAGGACTAATTAATGATTAAGTGTAGAGTTAACTTAAAGAGCGTCTCCCTAGACCGATGTGTAATGACTTAGGAAATATGTGAACAGTCAATAGTTAAAGCAGGAGTTAGTGGGCACGGGAAATAAGTATTAATTATTGTGCACATGCAGTTTTTCAAGACAAGCACGTTTACCACTAACCCAAATGATTATGACTGTTTTATCTCACCTAGTTATATTCTGATTTAATATGACCGTTATAGTATTTACCACAAATAAGTCAAGTAAAAAATAATGCCACGTAAGCATCTGAGTTTCTATCAAGATTTAATATCAGAACTTGACTATTATCAGATTTTAACAGTCATCGGAACATGGCTTCTTAAACTCAAAAAGTGAATGTTTGTATTTGTGATTCTTCATACAAATACTGACTTGTTTCTTCAAAGTTTAATCATCAGAACTTTTCCTCAGAATTTATGCATATGACACTTAACTATTTATCTGAAACAACTTGATCACCACAGTAATTTTCATCATTCATATGGAGTGATAGTATGTGCATTAGCAAAATATCATATCAAGAGTAAAGTCTGATAAACTTCAGTAATCTTAGAAATAAGGCATAATTAAGAAAGGTGCTTAAAATATATCATTAATAATGAAGTCTACTATAGATAAATTTGTGCATGAGTCTACCTCAACTGTTTGTGCTCATTTTATGCATCTTTTAGAATTCTTTTTCATAGTGGCTTCTCAGTGTAAATGAGTCACAACTGCTATCAGAATTTATGCTATTATCAGAGTATTTCTCCAATAATCAGAGAATGTGAAAAGTCACCAAGAAAAATTTATTTGCTTTTCTAATGCATATTACTTAATACCAGCAATGCACTTGGGTCTTCCCTTCCACATATTTACTCTAGATCTCAAAGGAGTACCTGACTTTAATTTTTCTTTTCATTTCTTTTCTTTTGATAAGTGAGGCTTATCAAGCATGTGGTTCATCCTTAAGATTTACTGACATCAGAATTTGACAGATAAGAAGCAAGAATCTAGTTTGTGACTTAGTAATAAGATACACAAAGTAAATTTGACTAAGCTCAAAATCAGAATTTGCTTGTGTTAATGAATTTCCACATAAACAACTAATTCAAACATGAGATTTCAAGTATGTTAAAGACTACTAGGTCAGCATCTAGCACAGTAATCCTCATTGGATTGAATAGTCACAGAACATTCAAATCACTATCAGAGTATAAAGATCCACATCAGATAACAATCAGCATTTAATGAATTTCAATTTAAACACATATTACATGAAGACAAGACAATCTGTAAACACTAATCATATAGTATGATGCATGAGAACAAAAACTAAGCAGATTTAATGAAAGAACCTGAAACCATTCCAAGTTCATTTACTAGTCTAGTAAAAGTAGCTTCACATAGTGGTTTTATGAAGATATCTGCTAGTTGTTGATTTGTTGGAACAAAATGCAATTCCACTGTATCTTCCATCACATGTTCCCTTATGAAATGGTACCTAATGCTGATGTGCTTTGTCATTGAGTGCTGAACTGGATTACCTGTCATAGCAATAGCACTTTGATTATCACAGTAAATAGTATTTTAGAGAATTCTAACCCATAATCCAGTAACTGATTCTTCATCCAAAGAATCTGTGCATAAGAGCTTCCTGCAAAAATATATTCGGCTTCTACAGTTGATATGGAAATTGATTTCTGTTTCTTGTAAACCAAGAAACTAATCTGCCTCCAAGAAATTGGCAGCTTACACTTGTGCTTTTCCTGTCTATTTTACATCCTGCAAAATCTGCATCTGATTAACCTATTAGCTTAAAATCTGATTCTCTAGGATACCACAATCTTAGATCAGCTGTACCCTTGAGGTACTTGAAAATTCTTGTCACAGCTATTAAATGAGGTTCTATTGGATCAGCCTGAAATCTTGCACAAAGACAAGTAGCATACATGATATCAGGTCTACTTACAGTTAAATAGAGTAAAGAGCTAATCATACCTCTGTAGTTAGTAATATCTACTGATGAACCGGTATCTTTATCTAACTTGGTTGCAGTGGCCATGGGAGTGGATGCAGTTGAACTGTCTTGCATTCCAAATTTCTTGAGTAAATTTCTGGTGTACTTAGATTGACAGATAAAAGTACCTTCTTCATTTTGGTTGACTTGAAGTCCCAAAAAATAACTAAGTTCTCCCATCATACTCATTTGATATCTTGATTGCATTTGTAGAACCAAATATGATATCATCAGTATATATTTGTACCAAAAGTAAGTCCTTTCCATGGTTGAGGTAGAACAGTATTTTATCAATTGTACCTCTGTGAAAACCACTTTCCAGAAAGAATTGAGCTAAAGTCTCATACCATGCTATTGGAGCTTGCTTAAGGCCATAAAGTGCTTTGTCAAGCCTGTAGACATGATTTGGAAATTTTGAATCTACAAAGCCTGGAGGTTGTTCAACATACACCTCTTCTTCCAATTCTCCATTGAGAAAATCACTTTTCACATCCATTTGAAAGACTTTAAACTTTTTGTGAGCAGCATAAGCCAAAAAGATTCTTATGGCTTCCAATCTAGCAATTGGTGCAAATGTTTCATCATAATCAATACCCTCCTGTTGAGAGTAGCCTTTAGCAACTAGCCTTGCTTTGTTCCTTGTAATTATGCCATCACTGTCAGTTTTATTTCTGAACACCCATTTTGTGCCAACAACTGATCTGTTCTTTGGTCTAGGTACTAGGGTCCAGACTTTATTTTTTTCAAATTCATTTAACTCTTCTTGCATTGCTTGCACCCAATCAGCATCTTGAAGAGCTTCTTCCACTTTCTTTGGTTCAGCCTGAGAAAGAAAAGAGTGATAGAGACATTCATTTGATGTTGTTGTTCTAGTTCTTATACCTGCTTCAGGATCTCCAATAATCAAGTCAGGTGTATGTGCTTTAGTCCACTTCCTTGCAGATGGAAGTTGTTCTCTAGAACTGGATCCTCCCCCATGATCCATGCTGTCTCCATCAGCATTTTCTGATGCTCCCCCTATAGTTATACTCTCTGATACTTCAGTATTTGAGTTGGATCCATCAGGATTTGAAGTATCAGAGTGTCCAAAATTATCAGAACTTGATGAATCAGAACTTGAAGAGCAAGTGACAGGTTCTGATGCTTCTTGAGAGTCTTGAGTTGTGGTAGAATCTTCAGCTTGCTCCCCCTGGACATGTGTATTTTCCTTTGGAGTTGTTACCACAGTTTCAATGACATTAGAACTTAAGCCGTTAGAACTTACAGGATCAGAGTTTAGGTCATCAGAATTTACAGAATCAGAATTTAAATCTTCATTTTCAAATCTCAACTGACCATGATTATTGAAATCTTCAAGTCCAATAATCTTCTTATCATCAAAAGATACATTAATAGATTCCATGGCAACCCTTGTTCATAGATTGTAGACTCTGAAGGCTTTTTTGGAAAGTGGATATCCAACAAAGATTCCTTCATCATCTTTTAGATCAAATTTTGACAGCTGTTTAGGATGAGTCTTAAGAACAAAACACTTACATCCAAATACATGAAAGTATTTCAGATTTGGCTTCTTTTTCTTCACCATCTCATATGGTGTTTTTCCATGCTTGTTTATGAGTGTAGCATTCTGTGTAAAACAAGCAGTCTGCACAAGTTCAGCCCAAAAGTAGGTTGGTAGCTTTGCTTCATCAAGCATAGTTCGTGCAGCTTCAATGAGAGTCATGTTCTTTCTTTCTACAACTCCATTTTCCTGTGGAGTTCCAGGTGCAGAAAATTTATGTTTGATTCCATGCTCTTTGCAGAACTCTTCCATGATTGAATTCTTGAACTCAGTGCCATTATCACTTCTTATAATTTTAACAGAATCTTTGACCAACTTATCCAGCTGTCTGACATGAACAGTTAGAGTTGATGCAGTTTCATTCTTCTTGTGCAAGAAATACACCCAAGTGTATCTTGTAAACTCATCCACTATAACCATAGCATATTTCTTCTTTGCAATAGACATGATATTGACTGGACCAAATAGATCAACATGTAATAGGTGATAAGGCTCAAGAATTGAGGATTCAGTTTTGCTCTTGAAAAAAGATTTTCTTTATTTTGCCTTTTGACATGAATCATAAAGGCCATCAGGAGCAAATACTGATGTTGGCAGTCCTCTCACAAGATCTTTCTTTACAAGCTCATTTATGTTGTTGAAATTTAAATGAGAGAGTCTTTTATGCCAATTACAGCTTTCTTCAATTGATACACTATCCATCAGACAGATTGCAGAACCATCAGAACTTGTTAAAAGTCTGGCTTCATAAATGTTACCATGCCTGTAACCTTTCAGAACCACTTTGCCTGTTGAATTGCTTACAACTTCACAGTGTTCTTCAAAGAAATCCACATGATCACCTATGTCACAGATTTGACTCACACTTAGCAGATTGTGTTTAAGTCCTGAGTCAAGAGCTACTATTTCAATGATGACATTCCCAAGATTTATTTTTCCATATCCCAGAGTTTTTCCCATGTTGCCATCTCCATAAGAAACTCTTGGGCCAGCTTTCTCCATAAAGTCTGATAGCAGGGCTTTATTTCCAGTCATATTACTAAATATCCACTGTCCAAAACTAGGATATTTTTCCTGTTGCCCTGCAATCACAAAGACCACTAATGGTTAGTTTTAAGGACCCAGACTTGCTTGGATCCTTTGACCTTTTTAAGTTTGTTAGCATTTGTAGCGGATTTAATTTCAGAGTTTATGCTAACATGCTGTTTATCAGAGTTTATATCAGACTTTACATCAGACTTTAGACTAGAAGGAATTAAAGTAACTTTCTTCAAAGAAGGTTTTATTTAATAATAATCATAGTACAGACTATGATATTCCTTACAAGTATAAATGGAATGCAATAAACTACCACAATGAAAACAAGGATTTTGTGGTTTAAACCTAACAGACTGACTCTTAACTCCTGAACTAGGAGGTAAAGAGTTTATATCTTTATTCTTCCTGCAAAAAGAAGCAAGATGGTTAGAGTTTCCACAGTTATAATATTTCTTTCTAGGATCATTAGGAACAGGCATATAATTATTGCTTTTGTTCACACCTTTCTTTCCATTCCAATTTTCCTAGCTTCCTTTACCTTGTTGACATTCCTAATCTTTTTCAGCTTATGCTTAAACTGCTTCTTTGTCAATAAGCCTATGTTGACTTCAGCTGGTTTATCCTGTTCTAATTTGTCAGAAGTTGACTTATCTTTGACTTCTGTCATAGACTCTTTCATCTTTTCAGAATCAGACTTTACAGTTTTTTCTACAAACTTAACAGGATTTACATTTGGCTTAGCTGTAATAACCCCAATTTTTGGGAAATTTTTGAAACCCTTATGAATAGTGTTTTTGCTGAATGAGAAAACTTTTCATGCCACACTATGTAGGGGTTCTGATATGGATATTCTGAGATTTTATTAGTACTTTATATGGGATATAAATGTATGTAAAGATCGTCAGAATCCAAATCCGAACACTTTGATTTTTCCCAGAAATCCACTAGATACGGAGAGAATTGAGTATAAGGTAACAGGATAAAAAGGATTTAAATTAAAGGATTATAATAGAGGATCATAAAAAGGAATATAATGTATTGAGAAAGGTTAAGGGAACCTAAGTAATAAGATCCCGGGTATGATCCTTCAAACGATAAATGAGAACGAAAGTTAAGCGAACCGTATAACAGATCAGCGGTCATTAGGAAGTTAATCAAAAGGGATTAGAGAGAGTGATGTCACCCAACCAATGAGAGGAGGACAAAGAGGGAAGGATGACATCACAGCATGACATAGGCATGACATGGGAAGGAAGGAGATGTGGTGGCTTTTTAACCACACAAAATCAAGGGCAACTAGGTAATTTACTAAAACAAAAAACAAAATCAAACCAACCAAGCCAAGCAAATCATTTTCATCAAAACACAAAAATCATTCTCTCATCCAAGCAAGCTTGCTCTAGGCTTTTACTATTGTAAAAGGGCAAGAAATTCAAAACTCAAGATCCAAGCTTCCTAAATTGGTGAGTTAATTCCCTAATCATCCTTATGCTTAGTTAGGGCTATATCATGAGTTTAAGCCCTCAATTCCTTCTCAATCTTCTTCATTTAATCAATGAAGAAGACAATGAATAGTGTTTTCATGTTTTTAACTTGAAATTTTTCTTGATTTCCTTGAAGATCCAAGCATTCCTAAGACTTCTCAAGGCTTCTTAAGGCTTCCTAGCTCCTCCCACCACTTCGAGGAAGGTATATCGTCTCCAAACCCTAGATTCCTATGTATTATAAGATGATTTTGATTAGTAGGGTGATATTGTAGCTTAATGTTTGTGATTTAGAGTTTGGGATTGAAATGGTATTGAAATGGAATGGTAAATGTTGTTGTTTTGGTTAAAAGATTGTAGTATGGTTAAATTCAAGCTTAGGCATAAGTATGAATGTTAAAATTGAATTGGTTGGGGCTGATATGATGTGATAAGGATGGATGTTGGTTGTATGTTTGATTTGAGGTTGAATTGGGTTGGTTTTGAATGGTTTTAAATTGGGAAATCGCGTAAACATAGCCGTCGTAACGTCCGATTTTCTTTGGACTGCTTTTGTGCATAACATTAGGACCCGAGAACCCCCTGCTAGATTATGACCATTTCCATATCTAGATAGCTCGTGTTACGAGCTTCGTTTTGATATGTAGTTCGTTCGATTCCGATGCACGGTTTAGGAGAAACGACCGTTTTAAGTAACGGCGTTTCGCGAACGAAACATTTCCCCTCGCCTTACTTTGAAACATAGGTTAAAGACCAAAAAGGGTTAATTAATGTATGAAACATTTATGGTAAGTGTGTTAAGCAGTTGGTAAGATACTCGCGAAGGAATCTCCTTAAAACTCATAAAGGTTAAATTACTAAAAATGGTGGAGCCGAGGGTACTCGAGTGACTTAAGAAAATCAGTAAGCGCAAAACGAGCGTTAGAGTCTGAGTTGGTTAGAGTATAGATTTACAAGTGACTTTGGTTTAATTCCAACTTACTTGTTGCTTATAGGTTACCAAACTCGTCCCGAGCCATTCGTAACCCCCAGTCGCTCAGGCAAGTTTTCTACCCGTTATACTGTTGTTGTGATGTAAATATATGTATATGCATTATCTTGTGATAGTGCATGATTGTTATTAGCAAATTTTGCGATATATTGGAGCATGTTGATATGGTATATATGCATGTCTGTTTCATAATCTGGTTATCTATCTGTTGATTTCAATGCTTATAGTTGCATAATACCTATGCTAGAAATAAGCAAGTAGTTGCGTATACCCTTAGTATAGGGGATAAAAGGTGAACATATTTCTAAACCGGGAGTCGATGTTCCCGAGTATATTATATATATATATATATATATTTATATATATATATTGATATAGTTTTTAAAACTATTGATCGAATAAGGTTTATTCGATACCTTTATTTTACTTAATTGAATATTAATTTGAGTATTCATTCGAGGGCTTATGACTCAGTTTATTTTATTAATTGAATATTATTTGAATATTCATACGAGGGCTTATGACCCAGTTTATTTTATTATTTGAATATTAGTTGAATATTCATTCGAGGGCTTATGACTCAGTTTATATTATTATTGAATATTACTTGGATATTCATTTGAGGATGTATGACTCCTTTATTTTATGAATATTATTTATAGTATTCATTCGAGGTATTATGACTCCGCTTATTACTTAATAATATTATTTATTGTATTAAAGCATAAGGTGTCGATAATCAAACTTATTTTTGATTATTCAAATAAAGATATTACTTTCGTATAAGTATATCTTTGATTATTTGCTATTCATTCGAGTATAAGTTTTCCAACTTCTACCTCCATTATTCTTTATGGAAATATTATTTAAATAATAATATTCAGATATTTCTTTCATATTGGGACTGATTTATTTCATAAATCAGCATTACTCCAAACATTCTTAAAAAAATGTTTTCGAGTCTTCAAAATGAATTTAAAAAGGGTAGAGCGGATCCCAAACCTTGTTTTCAAATTCAAGATCTTCCATTTTAAGGGGACTTGAATACTCGCTCAAAAATCTAAGGGATCCGGCTCTATGGTGTATTTTATATTCGCAACAAGGTTGTAGTTTTGGTAAATGAATTGATTACTTACCCAACACTCGGGAAGTAAGTCCATCTATCGAGTCGGCATAAGCAACATGGGCTCAGTGGGCGTCCATGATAGTGTAAGTGGCTCAGTGGGAGTCCATCAAATGCATAAGTGGCTGAGTGGCAGTCCAGCATAAGGTCCTATTACGACCAGGGTGATGACCAGTGGGGAATTCGTCCATCTACTAGTAGAAAAGTTTACTTGTTGGTATCTTTGCCTGATCAGCAAGATATCAGGTTTATGCCAAGGTTTTCTCCTTTCCAAATTCACTGGATATTGCAACTCTATTTATAATTTTCATAACAGAGGTTTTCAAGGAGTGTATGAAATGTATATATATATAGGTGTATATATATATATCGGAACTTAATGAAGTATCTCGTAACTTCATTATTTATAAAGATATTCAAACACTGAATCTATTCAAATCTTGTCTTGTAGTCTCATCTATGTGATGAACTTTTGAAACTGATTATAACTTGAACGGTGGTAGTTCAAGTAGTACTTGGGAAAGATATAAGTATATTGGGGTATCTTGTAACTTCTTCTTTTCAACTTATATCTAGTTAATGATTATCTTATGCATATCAAAGATTTTCAGAAAAACGTTGAGATAAGGGTAGATATATGAGATCACCTTGCAACGATATTTTTATACAGTTATAAACTGGAACTCTGTGTATATTATGCATGGAAGAGGACTTCCAAGATTCTGAAAAGTATATATGTATATATACTGAATATTTTGCGACTTCATCGCATTAAGATATCAAACTTGGTTCATTTCTTTTGAGCAAGACTTTCATGAGTACTATGAGAAGGCTCATATATTGTTAATCATTATACATATTATTTTGGTGGGCTTGCTGCTCACCCTTGCTTTCTTCTTTCATCACACAACAATAGATAGAAAAGATGAACATGACCAAGCTCCCGATTCGCAAGCGGTTAGAAAATGTTCCGCAGTCTTCTGAAAGCGTTGATGCTGCCGTAGCTGAGGTAGGAGCTACCAATAGGCTAGGTTTTCAACTATTGATGAACCAGACTTATGTATAATATGAATTGTAATAATGGCAAGGAATATATAAATTTATTCAGAACCTTTTTAAGGTGTAACGGTTTATAATTGTGGAATATAAGGACTTGTGTTATTTTTTGAGTGTTCATCTCTGAGACTATAACTTGTGGTGTGTGTGTTTATTGTGGGGTCACAGTACAGAGTAGTTGAGTATTTATTAAGATTGGGTGTTATTAAGGGAAATGGAACTCGTGACAACCCGGATCCCCGACCCCGGATTTGGGGGTGTTACAGAAGTGGTATCAGAGCTAAACGTTATAAACCTCAGAGATGATGTGACGTTAAGATAATAAGTTCACTAAGATAATAAGAACTTTTGCCAAGTTCATAGTCGGACTACGTAACGTAGTACTGACAGTTAAAACCCTTATGGGAACCCTTATAAATATCGTGATAAAAGCGTAGTTCGTTATCGTATATGGTAGCGGGACTCCGTACCCTGAGGTTGAGGAGCAACAACGCGATGATGTTTTATTACTAATTGGAGATCGGATTGTGGATCCGATAGAGCGTCCTAACGCAGGACCGGATGATGTTGATATTGAGGATGTTGTCCTAGAAGGGATAGTTGCTGAGGAGGATCCCATGGAGGATCCTGACAAGAATGAATAAAGGACCACTGATGAATTGATGACCATGGTTAGGTCGACTACCAGAGGTAGGATTGGTCGATCACTACCGGAGGTTCGTTCAAGTTTGTAAAGATAGTAGCCCCCTTTAACGTGGCTTACTCGTAAGACTGAGAAGTTCGAATGTACAGAGAAATGCGAGAACAGCTTTCAAGAACTGAAGCAAAGGTTGGTGACAGCCCCTATGCTGGCGTTGCCGGATGGAAAAGGAGATTTTGTGAATTGTAAGTGACGCTTCGCATAAGGAATTAGGGTGCTTCTTATATAGCACATCAAGATAATCGCGTCTGCGTCAAGACAATTAAGGGAATAAAAAATTCGATATCCCCACCCATGAGCTTGGGCTCGTGGTAATAGTTTTGCCCTAAAGATTGGAGGCAATATTTGTATGGAGAGAAGTGCGAGATTTACCTAAGCCATAAGTGCTCTAGTACATTTTCACGCAGAAAAGAGCTCAATATGCGCCAAATGAGGTGGTTAGAGCTAATCAAGGATTACGATTATGAGATTCTTTATCATTTGGGGAAAGCCAATGTGGTGGCTGATGCCCTTAGTAAAAAGGAGAGACTCAAGATGATAATGTCTTTGAGAGAGTTTACAAGAGATTTTGAGAAAATGGAAATAGAAGTGAAGGTAACCGGAGTCGGTACCGAAAAGATATTTGAGATTGCAATACAGTCCGAATTATCGGAAAAGAACATATTGTGCCAGAAAAAGTGATGAATGAAGGCAGAGAGCTAACAATTAGATAAAAGATTAATACCAAGAAAGATGATAAGGGAATAATGAGGTATTCCAACAGAATTTGGGTTCCAAATGTTCTAGAGCCTAAAGATGAAATCTTAGATGAAAGCTAGTTTGAGGAATAAGATTTAGAGCAAACCCTGAACGTGATAGTCAGGGAGGTCGCCATCAAGATAGAAGGAACCCATAACATAATGAAGTGGAAAATGAGGATTTTAACATATAAAATAACCCCAAGTATGGGAGAAGGATGAAACATTTCATACTAAGGAAACAGAAAGTCGAGTAAGGAAAGGAGACCCGAGACGGTTCTCCTATACGGCAATTCATGGACCTGTCTAAAAAGAACTTAGACTATTATCCCCAACCACCACCTTGAGGAAACAATGCGGTAGGAAATTCTTTCATGACCTTTAAATCACTAAGCTCTCAGAGTTCCAAGGAACAGGTTGACCCAGTCGAGGCAAGAGCCTGGCTAAAGGAAATATAAGAATTATTTGAGATTATAAATGATTGACGAAGCACAAAAAACTGTTTTTGTCACTTACCCTCCTAAGAGAGAGACCACCCGCTGGTGAAAGACCAAGAAAGGCACGGAGCCAGAGGTTAGAATAAACTGATTTAAGTTCAGTCAATTGTTTTCGGGAAAGTAATTCCGAAAGATAAGGAGATAGTGTAAAAGCTTTAGAGCCAGAACAAAGGCAGACGAGTATGATGAATTGTGAATCTAAGATGTAAAAGTTATCAAGATTCGTTCTGAAGACACGAATCCAGAATGACGGGATGTTTGAAATCAATGCTTATGTTGTGTTGGTTCATGAAATAATGATAAGAGAAAGGAATATAACGGCAATAGAGTTTGAGGAATGATAAGGGAGTTGGGTATGAGGAAACCCTAAAGACTCGTAGAAATAGAAATAGAAGAGTATGTAATCGTCAGGATGAGGGTGATTCACCATGAGTTAAAATTGATGGTTGAGGGCATAAGAGATACATATATTTTATCCCCTGTAAGTTGGGAAGATTCGAGGAAACCTTGAGATAATTCGAAGGATAAATAATGAGACGCGGATAGACTGAGGAGACAAGAAAGTAAGAAATTAAGAAAATTGGATGAAGGAAGTGACCTTCAAGAAGGTGAAATGTAAGACCGGTGGCATGATACCCAGAAAGGGAGACGCCAGATATGAAAGATATCCCAACATTGAGGTGACTGTTGAGATAAACAACAAAAGTAAATAAGGAATTATTAAGAAGAAGTTCACGTTGAACATGACCAATATCTTCCAGGTCATCCTTGTTATCGTTACCAAATTAGGCAAGAAAAGCGGATGACCATTGTTATCTTTTGGAGGCCATATTGATTGACCTCATTTTGAATACAGATGTTATTGTGAAATTAGGCATATACTATCGAGGTGGGAATGATTGAATAAGACACCCTTATCAGGGGTAAATGACTTGATTTATCCATGGAAGGATGCATGTACCTTTTTAAAGGTGGAATTAAGGATAGAACATCGGTAACTTAAAACGAATCCTAGGGGAATGCCTAAAGGTTGGCATTTCACCCTTAATAGGGGCAGTATGAGTTTTGACAGTATGATTGGGAAAGGGTTAAGGTAACAACAACCTTTAAGACTCAGTGGAGAAATTTTTCAGAAGTATATAGACAATGGTTCTAGTAATAGTAAATGGTATTTCGATATGCCCTGTATCTAGGGAATACAGGAGGAACTATTGAAAGATAACCTTAAAGGTTTTGCATGGAGAAAGGTAATATTCAAAATTCTAAAGAATAAAAATGTTGATAAAAGGAATATGACGTGATTATAATGATGCCAAGTGGGGCACGTGTTAAACCATGAGAAAGTATGGATCGAACCAGTAAAGGTCGGAATTGTTCAGGGCAATTAGGACCTAAGACAAAAGATGTTCTAAGTACGATCGAGAGTCAGTCGCGACAGTGGTTAACCTCTAAAGACTGAGGCAATACCTTATGGAAAAATGGTGATTTCTTTTCTTACTCATCAGATTTTAAGGAAGACATTTTCACATAAACAATGATTGAAATAAGGTAGAGAATTTAGTTGAAGGTGGTTAAAAGACATTGATTATAAGGAACTATTACTATCAGGAAAGGCCAAAGAGGTGGCCGACACTTTAACGGTAAAAGGATAATTGTAGGCGCTTGTGCCAAAGAATACAGTGATGATGGTTAAAGCTGTGAAGGTTGTATTATGGTTTGGAAGATTGACATTCCTTCTGATGACTGTGCAATACCCAACCGTAATAGTAGTTGGTAAAGGTGTAATTCATGTAATCGCCATGAACGGGCTATCTATCTTAGAAGGTCGTATCTTGAGATAAGCCAGGACCATATTTCAAAAAGGACTAAACAAACCTTTGAGTTAAGTCTTCTATTGAAGGCATATGATTAAGAATGGTATTAACCTGCTATCGTTGCTTTGAGCGAAACTCTTCTGCAATTTTATCTGCTTCATGTCATGTATGTATGTCAGAATCAGGAGTGTACTCCATGAATCATGAATGGTGATTATGTTACCTCCTTAGAAGGATTTGATACGACATGTATGGACTCCGTATGGTTAGATATTAAGACTTCATGGAAAATGAATGACTACAGTAGGTCAGTGGTGGACCATAGTAAGGCAGCAATGATTTTGTGAGTAATGAGTTGATTACAACCGTGAGAGTTGTATTGGAATGGGTGTTGAGATTGAGTACCACTAATCGAGTCGTGGTAGTGTATAAGTTATTATTGATAGACTAAGTAAGTAGAGTATCTACCTATTGAATATTTACTCCTTCTTAGCAATAGAGAGTCGTATTACTATATGAGGAAGGTTGCGGTGCGAGCATAGAATCCTAGTAACGGTGATATATAGAATGAGATCCCAGATTCGATTTTCGATGTCGAGGGAGTTTCAAAGGTAATTGTGTATAAGCTCGAGGAAGAGCATGGGTCCATAGAATGATGGACGGAATAGCAATTATTTAGGCATGTGAAATACGATGCTATAATACTTGATGTTGATATAAATACTTATATGTTTCGTTCTCCTATGACAAACCTCTATAGTTCAAAGGTAGGTTCCAAGCCAGATATTTTGTGGCAGTATATTTCTTTCATATATACAATTCTCTTCAATTCGTTCTTTTCTCTTCTTTTCATTTCATGTAAGCTGAGAAGAACAACCCTTCCAGAAAGGGGAGGTATTGCCGAATGACTATCTATCTGTGTGATAGAAGCCTAGTAGGATACCATCTATTGTTTAATTGCTTGTCAAGTACTAAAGGCTGGCCACCTTCTGTACTAACTATGTGATATAACAAGTGTTCATGATCATAGTGATCTCTCAACAAATTCCTTTACTTCTATATGAAGGATTAAGCTTTCGAAAATAGAAACAGCTGAAAAAGGAGTAATAAAGTTTTGGTGGTATTCGGAATGGAAACACATTCGTGATACTAAGGTTGACGTGGTTATTAAAAGGTTATAGAACGCTAACGAGCCAAAGGTATAACCAGTATAAGATTAGGAACGGAAGGTGATAGCGATTACGAACTGGAAAAGAATGGTTATTGAGAAGCAAAAGCTATAATGTTAGAAGCTATGATGAGAGTCTGTGCAATAGACTTGAAAGAATTTGGAATGATCACTTAACGCGGATTAAGTTATCTTACGACAATAGATCATATGTCATTATCGAGATGTCGCCTTATGAGATCCTTGAGGGAAGACAATGTCGATCTCCCTTATGTTAAGATGAAGTTGTAGAGCGCAAGATGCTCGGACCCGCAGTAGTCCAAAGGACCAGGGATATAATAGATCTAATAAGAGGACGACTGGTAGTAGCCAGGAAGGACATAAGAAGTATATCGATTTGACACGAAAGGACAAAGAATAGGAAGGAGGGAACCTTGTATTGTTAAAAGTATTCCCTTGAAAAGAATTAATGAGATCGGAAAGAAAGGAAAGCTAAGTCCACCAATTGTTGGACCCTTGGATATATTAAGAAGTATTGGGAAGTTAGCATATGAGCTAGCCTTACCCCAGAACATGTAGCAAGTCATAACGTGTTTCACGTATCAATGTTAAGGAAGTGTAATTCGGATGCCAGATAAATAGGGGCATATGAGCGCATAGACATGCAACCAGACGTAACCTATATGGAGCAACCAGGAAGGATATAGATTAAGAAGGAACGAGTGCTTAGGAGAAGGGTTATCAAACTAGTAAGAGTTTGACGGTAGAACCACAATGTGGGAAAATTGACTTGAGAGTTAGAAAGTGCAATACTAAAAAAGTATCCCTATTCATTTCTATCTGATTCTGGGACGGAATCCTTTTAAGGAGGGGAGACTATAATAACCCCAATTTTTGGGAAATTTTTGAAACCCTTATGAATAGTGTTTTTGCTGAATGAGAAAACTTTTCATGCCACACTATGTAGGGGTTCTGATATGGATATTCTGAGATTTTATTAGTACTTTATATGGGATATAAGTGTATGTAAAGATCGTCAGAATCCAAATCCGAACACTTTAATTTTTCCCGGAAATCCACTAGATACGGAGAGAATTGAGTATAAGGTAACAGGATAAAAAGGATTTAAATTAAAGGATTTAAATTAAAGGATTATAATAGAGGATCATAAAAAGGAATATAATGTATTGAGAAAGGTTAAGGGAACCTAAGTAATAAGATCCCGGGTATGATCCTTCAAACGATAAACGAGAACGAAAGTTAAGCGAACCGTATAACAGATCATCGGTCATTAGGAAGTTAATCAAAAGGGATTAGAGAGAGTGATGTCACCCAACCAATGAGAGGAGGACAAAGAGGGAAGGATGACATCACAGCATGATATAGGCATGACATGGGAAGGAAGGAGATGTGGTGGTTTTTTAACCACACAAAATCAAGGGCAACTAGGTAATTTACTAAAACAAAAAACAAAATCAAACCAACCAAGCCAAGCAAATCATTTTCATCAAAACACAAAAATCATTCTCTCATCCAAGCAAGCTTGCTCTCGGCTTTTACTATTGCAAAAGGGCAAGAAATTCAAAACTCAAGATCCAAGCTTCCTAAATTGGTGAGTTAATTCCCTAATCATCCTTATGCTTAGTTAGGGCTATATCATGAGTTTAAGCCCTCAATTCCTTCTCAATCTTCTTCATTTAATCAATGAAGAAGACAATGAATAGTGTTTTCAAGTTTTTAACTTGAAATTTTTCTTGATTTCCTTGAAGATCCAAGCATTCCTAAGACTTCTCAAGGCTTCTTAAGGCTTCCTAGCTCCCCCCACCACTTCGAGGAAGGTATATCATCTCCAAACCCTAGATTCCTATGTATTATAAGATGATTTTGATTAGTAGGGTGATATTGTAGCTTAATGTTTGTGATTTAGAGTTTGGGATTGAAATGGTATTGAAATGGAATGGTAAATGTTGTTGTTTTGGTTAAAAGATTGTAGTATGGTTAAATTCAAGCTTAGGCATAAGTATGAATGTTAAAATTGAATTGGTTGGGGGCTGATATGATGTGATAAGGATGGATGTTGGTTGTATGTTTGATTTGAGGTTGAATTGGGTTGGTTTTGAATGGTTTTAAATTGGGAAATCGCGTAAACATAGTCGTCTTAACGTCCGATTTTCTTTGGACTGCTTTTGTGCATAACATTAGGACCCGAGAACCCCCTGCTAGATTATGACCATTGCCATGTCTAGATAGCTCGTGTTACGAGCTTCCTTTTGATATGTAGTTCGTTCGATTCCGATGCACGGTTTAGGAGAAACGACTGTTTTAAGTAACAGCGTTTCGCGAACGAAACATTTCCCCTCGCCTTACTTTGAAACATAGGTTAAAGACCAAAAAGGGTTAATTAATGTATGAAACATTTATGGTAAGTGTGTTAAGCAGTTGGTAAGACACTCGCGAAGGAATCGCCTTAAAACTCGTAAAGGTTAAATTACTAAAAATGGTAGAGCCGAGGGTACTCGAGTGACTTAAGAGAATCAGTAAGCGCAAAATGAGCGTTAGAGTCTGAGTTGGTTAGAGTATAGATTTACAAGTGACTTTGGTTTAATTCCAACTTACTTTTTGCTTATAGGTTATCAGACTCGTCCCGAGCCATTCGTAACCCCCAGTCGCTCAGGCAAGTTTTCTACCCGTTATACTGTTGTTGTGATGTAAATATATGTATATGCATTATCTTGTGATAGTGCATGATTGTTATTAGCAAATTTTGCGATATATTGGAGCATGCTGATATGATATATATGCTTGTCTGTTTCGTTATCTGGTTATCTATCTGTTGATTTCAATGCTTATAGTTGCATAATACCTATGCTAGAAATAAGCAAGTAGTTGCGTATACCCTTAGTATAGGGGATAAAAGGTGAACATATTTCTAAACCGGGAGTCGATGTTCCCGAGTATATTATATATATATATATATATATATATATATATTTATATATATATGGATATAGTTTTTAAAACTATTGATCGAATAAGGTTTATTCGATACCTTTATTTTACTTAATTGAATATTAATTTGAGTATTCATTCGAGGGCTTATGACTCAGTTTATTTTATTAATTGAATATTATTTGAATATTCACACGAGGGCTTATGACCCAGTTTATCTTATTATTTGAATATTATTTGAATATTCATTCGAGGGCTTATGACTCAGTTTATATTATTATTGAATATTACTTGGATATTCATTTGAGGATGTACGACTCCTTTATTTTATGAATATTATTTATAGTATTCATTCGAGGTATTATGACTCCGCTTATTACTTAATAATATTCTTTATTGTATTAAAGAATAAGGTGTCGATAATCAAACTTATTTTTGATTATTCAAATAAAGATATTACTTTCGTATAAGTATATCTTTGATTATTTGCTATTCATTCGAGTATAAGTTTTCCAACTTCTACCTCCATTATTCTTTATGGGAATATTATTTAAATAATAATATTCAGATATTTCTTTCATATTGGGACTGATTTATTTCATAAATCAGTATTACTCCAAACATTCTTAAAAATCTTCAAAATGAATTTAAAAAGGGTAGAGCGGATCCCAAAACTTGTTTTCAAATTCAAGATCTTCCATTTTAAGGGGACTTGAATACTCGCTCAAAAATTCAAGATCTTCCATTTTAAGGAGTCCATCAAATGCATAAGTGGCTGAGTGGCAGTCCAGCATAAGGTCCTATTACGACCAGGGTGATGACCAGTGGGGAATTCGTCCATCTACTAGTAGAAAAGGTTACTTGTTGGTATCTTTGCCTGATCAGCAAGATATCAGGTTTATGCCAAGGTTTTCTCCTTTCCAAATTTATTGGATATTGCAACTCTGTTTATAATTTTCATAACAGAGGTTTTCAAGGAGTGTATGAAATGTATATATATATAGGTGTATATATATATCGGGACTTAATGAAGTATCTCGTAACTTCATTATTTATAAAGATATTCAAAGATTGAATCTATTCAAATCTTGTCTTGTAGTCTCATCTATGTGATGAACTTTTGAAACTGATTATAACTTGAACGGTGGTAGTTCAAGTAGTACTTGGGAAAGATATAAGTATATTGGGGTATCTTGTAACTTCTTCTTTTCAACTTATATCTAGTTAATGATTATCTTATGCATATCAAAGATTTTCAGAAAAACGTTGAGACAAGGGTAGATATATGAGATCACCTTGCAACGATATTTTTATACAGTTATAAACTGGAACTCTGTGTATATTATGCATGGAAGGGGACTTCCAAGATTCTGAAAAGTATATATGTATATATACTGAATATTTTGCGACTTCATCGCATTAAGATATCAAACTTGGTTCATTTCTTTTGACCAAGACTTTCATGAGTACTATGAGAAGGCTCATATATTGTTAATCATTATACATATTATTTTGGTGGGCTTGCTGCTCACCCTTGCTTTCTTCTTTCATCACACAACAACAGATAGAAAGGATGAACAGGACCAAGCTCCCGATTCGTAAGCGGTTAGAAAACGTTCCGCAGTCTTCTGAAAGCGAGGTAGCTGAGGTAGGAGCTACCAATAGGCTAGGTTTTCAACTATTGATGAGCCAGACTTATGTATAATATGAATTGTAATAATGGCAAGGAATATATAAATTTATTCAGAACCTTTTTAAGGTGTAACGGTTTATAATTGTGGAATATAAGGACTTGTGTTATTTTTTGAGTGTTCATCTCTGAGACTATAACTTGTGGTGTGTGTGTTTATTGTGGGGTCACAGTACAGAGTAGTTGATTATTTATTAAGATTGGGTGTTATTAAGGGAAATGGAACTCGTGACAACCCGGATCCCCGACCCCGGATTTGGGGGTGTTACATTAGTAGTCTGTTTAACAACAATTGGCTCAATTTGTTCAGTTCCTTTTTCAATTTTATCATCTCCATAACCCAATTTTCAGGAAGTGCTAAAAGGAATTTTAGATTTGAATCTTCAAGATCATATTCCTTGTCCACCAGTGACAGATCATTCAAGAGTTTGACAAACCTGTCATATAAGTCAGTTAATAACTCATCAGCTTTTGAGTCAAAGTGCTCATACTCTTGAGTGAGTATAGTCCTCCTGTTCATCTTGATGGCATCAGGTCCCTGGCATCTTGTCTCCAGAGCTTCCCATATCTCCTTTACATTCTTGTAATGTATTACCTTGTTTGACATGACATTATCAATGACACTATGCAGAAAATGCCTTACCTTTACATCCTTGGCAATAGATGAGATGTCTTCAGCTGTGTACTCACCTTTCTCCTTTGGTATGGTCTTTGCTGGTTGATCAGCAACTACAACAGAGAGCTTGGTAGGCTTATGTGGTCCTTCATTAATTTTGTCAAGGTATTCTGGATCTGTAGCTTCCAGAAATATAGCCATCTTCACTTTCCATATGGGATACTCAGAAGGTCTCAGTATAGGGAACCCTAATAGTCTCATATCGACTGTGGGTTTGAGTCTTTTGAGTTTCTTCAGTTTTGGTTGGCTTGGTTGGAGTTATTGCTTCTTCAGACATAATTGTTTGGATCTTTATTGTATGTGTGTTAACAAATAAGCTCTAATACCAATTGTTAGGTCACACAACACTGTAGAAGGGGGTTGAATACAGTGTTAATACACTCAAATCGATTTAACACAAGTATGTAACTAGATCAAGTATATTGAATAAACTCTATTACAATAAGAACTGTTATTCTCTCTCAGTGATGAACAAATATCACTAAGAGCTGCTAGGTTACAATGTATAATCTTCTCGATAATGATAACACATATAGTGTAAACCCTAAGTCTGTGTTTATATAGTACACAGTTATAAGATAACTTCTAATTGATATGGAATATAATTTTGTCTCCTAAAATTTATCAATCAGATATCTTCTACAAGTCTTCCAGTCTTCTTACTCTTTCCACGCATATCTTCTTTTATTTTAGTCTCGATCTTCTACTGTAAATTAGCTTCCTTCCTTAACTGTAAGTCCTCCCACACTTAAGTTCTGATATGAACTTAAGTTCTGTGACTTCCAGTAAGTCCTGATTTCAGTAAGTCCTTATCTGCCCTGTTGTTAAGTTCTGAAAACTAAACACAAATCATATTAGGCATGACATCTCAAATATATCTAACATAGTCAACTGCAGTTACTGCATACTTGACATCCTCTTTAACTTTTGGGAGTTCTACGATGAGATCAATTCCCACATTGCAAACGGCCACAGGCTCATTATAGATGTCAAGAGTGTAGCGGGCATGGATGAGTAATTCAAAAAGTGCTGACAACGATCATATGCTCCAACAAAGTTTATAGCATCCTCTTTCATTGTAGGCCAATAGTAGCCCTGGCGTAATATCTTTATTGCCAATAAGCTTCCCCCGAGTGATTTCACAGGTTCCTTCATGCACCTCCCTCAAGATGTATTTCCCTTCTTTTTTGTCAACATAACAAAGTAATGGTTGATTAAAACCCCTTTTGTATAACACTCTATCATACACCGCATACCTTGCAGCTTGGTATTGAAGTCGCCTTGCCTTAAACTTTTCTTCAGGGAGTATTCCCGTATTTATATAGGCTAGAATGGGTGTCATCCATGTTTCTTGAAGAGTATCATCTACTTGCATCAGCTACATCTCTGGAATGCTCGGAACTTTTGGAATTTCCAAGGGTATGGATCCTAGAAATACAACTTCTTGTTGAGATCCCATTTTAATCAAACCATCTGCGTTGCTGTTTTTCTCCCGTGGTATACATTCCATACTTACCTCCTTTAACTTTCCAAGTAAATGCTGCACACACCTAAGTACAATTATATTCGGGGTCCTCGAGCTTGGAATCCCCTATTTACTTGGTTTACAACCAACTCTGAATCACTTTTGGCGATCAAATTCACAATGCCGATTTCCAAAGCAATCTTCAGACCATTGATTAGAGCTTTATATTATGCATCATTATTTGTAGCACATATTTTGAAGTTAATAGCACTCATCAGATGAAGTCCCTCTGAAGATAAAAGTACTATGTCTGGACCTGCCCCATCATTGTTAACTACACCGTTCACACATAAAATCCACCAAGGATGTGGAAGTTCTTCTTCCGATGACATTTTGGATTTTCCTTCTAGAAAATGAGGTTGTAAAGCTATCATAGATCTATCATCAATTTCAGAATCAAATTTTGATAGGACATATGTTAGGGCTTGTGCTTTGATCACCGTACATGACATGTATTCCAAGTCAAATTGCCCCAATTCCACAGCCCATTTCAGCATCCTTCCCGATGATTCAGGTTTGTGAAGGACTTGTCCAGATGATACGATGTGCAGACTTCAACTTTGTGAGCTTGAAAATATGAATTCAACTTCTGCGATGCCAGGACTAATGGATAAATCACTAGTATAACGAGTCTCAGCATCATGCAACCTCTTACTTATGTCATACACTGGTGATTGTTGTCCGGCTTCTTCCCTTACCAACACAGCAGTGATGGAATACTCAGAAACTGCCAAGTACAAAACCAAAGTTTCTCCATCCATCAGCTTTGACAAGATGGGAGGATTTCCCAGCTGTTCCTTTCTCCTCTTAAAATGCTCCTCACATTCTGGTGTCCAGGTAAAGTCTTTTCCCGCTTCTTTGATTGCTTAGAAGAATTCTTTGCATCTGTCGGATAATTTGAACACAAAGTGGTTCAACGCAACAATCCTTCTAGTCAAGCTCTGCACTTGCTTCACATTCGTAGGGGATTTCATGTTGAGCAGTGCCTTGATCTTTATGTGGTTAGCTTCAATTCCCCTATGATTGACAATGAATCCAAGGAACTTGCCCGATTCAATTTCATATGGTATCTCCTCAAGTTATTGAACATCTCCCTCAGGTGTTTTACATGGTCACATGCCTTCTTAGAATTTACCAGCATATCATCAGGAACTTGATCGGATCATCCTTATCTACGGGAATAGATATTGTGTCCTTAGTTGGACCCATTTATTTAGTAGGCATAGGGATTCATAGATCTAGATAAAAATCAAAGTCTTGGGGATCTTCAACACCCATCCTTTCATCTGAGGGTGCATCCTCGGAAATGGGAGCATCCACCTCAGAAAAAGATAAATTTTTAGATATCACACGAATGGAAGGCGCGTCCTCTCTTGGAGAAGCATTAACCTCCCACAAATCCTTTGTTCTCAACATCTCATTCCTTGAGGGCGCATCCTCCTTTAAGGGAACATCAACTTCATGAAGGTTATTTTGAATTTGAAAGGATTCACTCATTCCTTCCAACTTTTCTCCATTTACTTCTTGTTGCACAACATCCCTCCCGTGCTCCACCACAACTTCTTTAAAAATACAGATTGTAGGACTATTTTCCAATATCAAAATTGAGGGATTCACCACATGAGTATTCCTCTCCTATGGATCTTCAACAAAGTAATTGGCATGAATTTTTCCACTTGGTTGAGCTTGCATACTTGTCGCATTTTCGTCAGAGGGACTCATTCCTTCATACCTTCTTCTGCGAAACTCCTTAACTGCCATGTGATAACAATAACGTGGGTCATACTATGATCCACATATGCTACTCACTCTGTTAAATGTAGGAAACTTTATCATCAAGTGATGTATTGGAGTTATAACTCTGAAAGCTCGCAACCAAGGTCTCCCCACTAGCACGTTATAGATGGACTCTTGATCCAACACTTTGAATTCCATCATCTGAGTAGCATAAACAGCTCCTTCCCCAAGTGTGACAGGAAGTCTAATCGAACCCATGACTCTCACCGCTTCTCCAGTAAAACCATAGACATGTGCATCTTCTTAGTTCATATCATTGTCCATAAATCCCAATTTCTTGTATATGTTGTAGTATAGGATGTTTGAGGAGCTTCTATTGTCAAGGAAAACTCAATAGACATTCATTGACCCGTTGAGCATGTTTATATCCTGTGAATCATTATGAGGATGATGCACCCATCTTGACTTCATCTCTCTGAAAATGATATCAGCAGATTCTCCCTTGAATATCTTTGGTGGCCTATCCTCCAAGCTATGAATATTGGTGAATGGTTGATACTTTACTTCCCTAGAATACCTCTCCAATGCTCGTTTATTATCACCAACTAACGGATATCCTCCAAAGATTGCTCTAATACTCCCAGCTCCTTGGAATTTCATATATGCTGGTTTCTCATCAAGTTCTACTCGCGGGGGACACCCTTTGTCTTTTCCTTGGTCATTGTTTCCCCTATGTCACTTCACCCTATCAATCCATTCTTCTAGATAGCCATCCTTGATTAATTCCTCAATCTCATCCTTCAGGTGATGATATTATTGGTATCGTGCCCGGTAGACTCATGATATTTATAATACTTCTTCTTGTCCCTGCTTTGCTATAAAGTCAAACATTCTGACTTCTTGAAGAGTCCCCGGTGTTTGTTAACTTTAAAGATGTGATGAATAGATGCAACCAAGGGAGTATAGTTGCTCACCCTTTTTTCATAATTTGACGGCAGAGTCCATTCTCTCCGAGTACTAGTAGCATTCACTGGATTGGGACTTCGAGCGCTTTGTCGATATATTCCGAACTTACAGACCTATCCCTTCTCTTGGCTCGCCCCTTTAGATTGATCACACTATTATTCTTTTTAGTCTCAGCAAGCGATTGTTAAATTACCTTGAAGGACTCAGCCTGAGCAAGCACATCAATAAAAGATGTTGGATCATTCCCTTGTAAGTGTTTCCAGAAATCTGTTCCCACGCACAACCCAACTATAAGAAAACTTTTCAGGGTTTCATCCGTTGCATCTCTCACCAAGATAGATTCTACATTTAATCTTTTAAAGTATGAGGTTAAATTTTCACCCTCCTCCTGCTTAACATTCCCCAATATAGTGATTGGTGGAGTATACTTTACAACAGTTTGGAATTGAGTTAGAAATAAAGTTTTCATCTGCTCCCACAACAGAATATACCTTATACACATCCATCTCAATATTTAACCTTCCCACGAACTCCACGGGAACAGAATTCCCATGAAAATGAAGTCATTGGTTATGTTCCAGCAGCCAACGGGTAGATGTGTCTCTCACACAACAGCAGAGAAGGGAGATGGAGCTTGCGTAATTGCCATAACTCTTCCTCCTTCCAAGTGATTGAGCAACCTCTTTAAATAAACTATATTGTATATTCCAACTCCCAGGATGGTCTAAATATTGGGTTTTGGGGCTGCTGCTGCTGTTTCGTCTGCTTACCCCCCGCGTGCACCGAAGGATCTTTCCGCCCCTCCCCATGAGGCTGTGATTGTGGGACATCACCACCTTGGTTTTTAGCTTCCCCTTATGCATGAGGTCCTCCTTGGCCGCGCCCCTAGGTCACTCCATTGTTGTGTGGCCTTTTTTGAGTTTGAGTGCCATCTCCACCATGATGACGTGTCTTAGAGCCATTGCCGGTAGCATTATGAGAAGTAATATGAACAATGATAAGACCCCTTCAATCCTTATGGGTGCGCCCTCGCTCATTCCATGAGGGGGCATTCTTCCATGATGATATCCCAATCTTTCTCGTTCATTACTTTGATAAACTCGTCCATAGCTTCCAATCGAACCACATGGAGGGGCACGCTCATATTCGCGGTGTCGCGCCCTATCATCCCTTTAGTATGTATGGGGCACACATATTATATCACGGGGCCTCACTTCTCCAGTGTTTCTTTCCTTTTGCCATTCTAGCAACAAAAATCTCAAGTCATCATCTCATAATATTATGCCAAACCTTCTCTTAAAGGTTGAAAAATCTCTCTTTTCCTCACTTTGATTCTGAATATTTTACGCATGATGATGCACATCCATCATGCGTCCAGATCTATGAGGATGTAGCATTATTTGATTGTCAATTCGAGGCCTTTCTCTCCCATCAGTATCCTTCTCAACAAGCTCCACTATAGGCTCAACATCATGAGAATACTCCAATGGTCATGGGGTAATCCGAGGATTTTCTCCATTAGTTTGACCATGAACATCTTGGGTGTTCCCTTCAACCATAGGAGCTTTTCACATAGCATGACAGTATCGGGGATAATGATGGCATCTTCTCATTTTGCAATGCTCCATGGTGTTCAACCTTGAATTGAATCTATTCAAGGTATTTCCCATGTGATACAGCTGCTCCAAGATATCAGCGTTGTTGATGAACACATGTGGGTTCCTCCAACATCTGGAGCTCACAGAGGATCTACCATGTTTCTGAGCATGTAGGGTTCATGCTAAGTGTAGTCGCGCCCAAAATCTCCTTCAGATTCGCTATCGCTTCCATCATAGGAACTTTCATCATGATTAGAAGACATCTTTTCCTCCTTAAAACTCTGATCTTGATCAGCATCCCCTATTTCTAGCGCCAATTTATTGACGGATTCCTTCATCAACACCAATTGGAAGAGAAACAGGTTTAATAATCATTACCAACGCTCAAATTCCATATCTATCATACATCGATTTGAATTTTAATTTTCGGGTTCACATTGGTTTTATATTAGTTTGAACAATTATTTTGATTTATCATAATCCGATTTCATCCATGACATCCTTAATACTTAAATTTATCTAAACATCACCTAGTTTTAATCTTCTAGAGCGAGCTAATGAAACTCTCATTTTCCACCTCAAACAACATGTCCACAATAACACCTCCTTAATTTGGTTCTTCAACAATATCATAGTTGTATTCAACTTATGGCTCATTTTGATATGATGGTAAAATTGTTGGTTTTGATCGAGGCATATTTTTTCGTCTGCATGCATAATACTTTGTACTGAGAATAACTCCAATAGAGATGTCAAGAATGGTGCCAAATTTTATGTGGAAGTGACAAATTTTATGTGGCATCTCACTCTTGGGTGCCTTTCTGTTGAAATCGTAAGAGTGTCCAAGGGGTATGAGGAGAAGTTGCCAACTTTTGATACTCTCTTGGTACCTCCTCTAAATGGAAAAAACCCAATACTTGCACCTAAATTATATATTTTCTATATCCATTATGTTACATATAAATTTTTATATTATTTGTTGGGACTATCTAGGCACCTCAGACTGAAGGGTGTTAAATATGATATAAATAAAGAAATAAATAAAAATTTATTATTTATGATGAGTTGGACAAGTTTGGCGCCCTTCGTTGGAGATGCTCTGATGCTCTGATGTACAACTGCGGCCAAAGTGCCGTGAAGTTTGTTTATAGCTACTTCACCGATGGCGATCTCCTGCTACACTTTGATGATTGACTTGGTTCTCATATAACTCTTATAAAAAACAGCCCAAGAGGTTCCATTTTCAAATTCTTGGCATCAAATATACAAGTATACAGAGTGCCTTATCCTGGTGGAATGCTCACCAAGATTTATTTCTCAAATCAGTGAGTATCTTTGTTAAACTATTTAATCTTTGTTACCTGGCTAAAATCTATTTGGACAATTGTTCTTTTACTTTTCCTTGATGTTATATTTTATTATTTGATTTATGTTGGGTAAATATAATATTTCGTATAATGTGTTATGCTAGATTTAAGACATGCCTATTCTTGTTGGTATTCCAAATGTGAAGGACTCTGACATGAAGAACTTGTTAAGCTTCTTGTATTACTTTTTGCCATTTTCCAGCTTTTTCTGTTGTATGAATTCCAGTATCTGATTTCAGCCAGAGGCGGATGGTGTGAGGAGCTGACCCAGCTCCAGCTGGGCAACTTTTCATAGGTTTTAGTAGAATTTTTTTTACCGCTGGGTAAAAGTTTAAGATAAAAGTTATATATATATTTATTTATTCTATAAAACTAAAATAAAACAATAGCATACAGAAAGGGTTAGAGACAGCAGGAGAACAAGAAGAGGAGTGCCAATGATCTGAAATTTGAAGTCTTATATTGAATCATTTGGGATGAAGTTAGAGATTATGTACATCTTTAGTCAGTAATCAATCACCACAATAAGGTAATTCTATACTTTATTTTTATCAAAACTTACAAAATCAAGGATGCACCCAAACTGTTTGATTAAATGTGCAAAAGAGAATATGAATATTTTTATCAATAGAATCATGTAAAATTTATTTGTCTGTGTTGTTTTACATCAATGTATGCTAACTTGATATTTACTTGTGATTTAGAATTGGTCATGATTTTTAAGTGTAGCATCTGGTTAGTTTATTTCTCTAAACTTTTGTTTATTTGTGTATAAATTAAATGCAAGTTAGGATGTCTAATCAACCTCCCAAGAAGCGAATGAAGTCGCTTTTCTCTTTTTATAAGAAAGATAAAAACATTCGAACACTTGAATCAAATTTTCCATTGCCTTCCAATCCCCCTGATTCTTTGCATACAAGTGATATGGAAATTAAAGATGATGTTTCTAATGAGCCTTCAATTCAGACTGATCCTGGATTACGTGCTCCAGTTTATTCATTTTCGGTGAATAAACAACATCGTATTAGAAGAGAGTATCTACAATTAGGGCCTTGTCAACCAAAGTTACAAAACTATCCACCAACTTTTGATGGGCGTGATAACCGTCATTTTCAACATCGATGGTTTACGTTATTTCCTTGGCTGGAGTATTCAGTAGCCAAAGATAGAGTATTCTGCTTCCCTTGCTTTCTTTTTGAAAAAAATCCACCCAAATCTCCTTTGTTTACTACTACTGGATGTTGTAATTGGAGTAGAATGATAGCATGGAAAAAAGGAGTTTGTGAGCAACATGTTGGAAAAATCAATTCTTTCCATCGAAAGAATGTTCAGGATTGGGCTAATTTATTAAAAACTCCGCAACACATTGATAGAGTGATTGACAAACTTCCATCAGAGGTTGTAAGGCAAAATAGGTTGCGTCTAAAAACAACAATAGCAGCTGTGAAATATTTGGGCAAACAAGGCTTGCCTTTTAGAGGCCATGATGAATCTTCAGACGAGTAGTAGAGGACATTTTATTGAGATAATTAAGAGTTTTGCAGATATGAATGATGAGACTTCAAAAGTTGTTCTTCAAAATGCTCCCAAACATGCCATGTACATTACACATTCGATTCAGAAGGAGATTCTAGATATCATTGCTACTAAAATTTGAAATAAAATTCATCGAGAAATTGGTGATGCCAAGTTTTGTATCTTGGTTGACGAATCACTTGATGTATCTCATAAGGAGCAAATGCCAATTATTCTCAAGTTTGTTGATGAGAAAGATTTGTTTGAGAAAGATTCTTTGAAATTGTTAGTGTAAAAGACACTACTTCTATTAATCTCAAAAATCAAATATGTCTTGTGCTTTCTATAAACAAACTCCAAGTTTAGAATATTCGTGGTCAAGGGTATGATAGAGCTAGTAATATACGTGGTCAGTTTCATGGATTAAAGACATTATTTCTTCAAGTTTGTCCATATGCATACTACACTCATTGCTTTGCACATCGATTACAATTAGCTTTGAATGCAAGTGCTAAAGATGTACCTGATATGCAATTATTTTTTCAAATGCTAAGCTCTATTGTTACTTTTGTCGGATCTTCATCAAAACGTGCAAATTTGTTAAAAGAAATTCAAGAAGCAGAAATTGCAGAAAGTTCAGCAGATGGAAATCTTGAAACTGGAAAAGTTCTTAATCAGATCCGTAGCTTGAAAAGGGCAGGTATGACTCGATGGGGTTCTCACTTTGCTTCGGTCAATAATTTGGTTCATATGTTTAAAGAAGTTAGTCAGCTTCTTCAAAATATGATGATCGATAAAGAGCTTGCTGGAAGTATAAGAGGTGATGCAAAAGGTTTTCTGAAGTCATTAAAAGCATTTGATTTTGTGTTTTGTTTGTTGCTCACTAACAAGATTATGGGAATAACTGATTTACTTTCTCAAGCCTTGCAAAGACAATCACAGGATATTGTTAATGCCATGAATTTGGTTTCTAGTACAAAGACACTTCTTCAAGAACTAAGAGAGCATGGTTGGATTAATTTTTTTCAAAGTGTCCAACAATTTGGTGACGATCAGGGCCTTGACATGCCTAATATGGATGCACCTTATTCAATGGGCACTGGTCGTGGTTGTCAATAACACAATGTTGTTACAAATGAGCATCACTATCATTTTGATATGTTTAATATAATTATTGATGTTTAGATGATGGAGCTAAATGACAGGTTTATGGAGCAAAGCACATAATTACTTGTTCTGAGTTCTTCTTTGGATCCAAAAAATAAGTTTAAGAAGTTCAATATTGATAATATTTGCAAACTTGCAGAGAACTTCTATCCTGAAGAATTTGACACATCAGAGGTCAGAGCTTTAAAGTTGCAATTGGAGCATTATAAGTGTCAAGTAGTTTCCGACAAAGATTTCCAAGAATTATCTTCTCTTGCACAAGTATGTAGACGATTAGTTGAAACAGGATTGGAAAAAAAATTTCCTTTGGTTGATATGCTGATACGTTTAGTCTTGACACTTCCTGTCTCCACTACAACTACTGAACGTGCATTTTCGGCTATGAAAATTATAAAAACAAGACTAAGAAATAAAATGGAAGATGAATTTCTTTCGGGTTGTATGATGCTTCACATTGAAAAGGAATATGTGGATGATATTGATTCGGAAGCTGTGATAGATCATTTTGAATCTACAGGAGATCATAGAGCTCAATTTAGATAGTTCGCGTACTAGTACTAGCTAGTAACATTGTCTTGTGACATTTTGATTAATAGTTTATGTACATATTCTAACTTATTAATGAACATTAATGAAAAATTGTATTTTAATATATTAAGTTCATTTTCGGTATGAGAAAAAAAAACCTGTTGGGAAGTATTTTTAGGCTAGATCCGCCTCTGATTTCAGCCAGCAGTATTGGTTATATTTATCGTGTGAGATGATTGATCTGTGATTCTGTGTAACTGTAATGAATTTATATATTTCTCTTTCTTCAATTTTTCTAATTGACCCCCCCCCCATTTTGTGTTTCACAAGGATTAATCATCGACCTCTTGTACAAAAAGTGAGGGTATACGCATCAGAATGAGCTAATGTAATATATCAATTTGTTCCTGTTATCAATTTTGTACGATATAGACATTATTATACATATTAAATATATAACTAATTCACAAGAATATTGCTAATTCTTAAATCACATAATTATATAAGAATTAACAATTAAATTAGGAGAAGGGTTTGAGAAAACAAACAGAGATTGGATTTAATCTCGAGTCCAGAAAACCGTCTCATTAAAGCAGTTTCGCCCCAGACCATTTGTGTTTAGCGGCCTGCTTCTCAGGATAAAACGAGATACTATTATAATCGATAAATCAAAAATACCCTCATCGAACTTGAACTGAGCCCGAGAACTATCACCGGAATATTTAGAAAATTTAGGAATGAAGAGACCGAGAATTAAAGAGACGACTGTTATTTTCTCGATTTAATATAACTGGTGCCCCGAGACTCTATATATAAAGAGAGGCTTGAAAGGACTTGTATTTATTTTCGATGTGGTATATGGTATTTGTAAGAAAAACCAAGGAATGGGTTTGTGCTACTCTCGATGTGGTACAAAACCCATTTTTCACATTAAAAGGTCACACTTTGGAACATCAGTTCCCATTCACCTTTTCCTCATTTTGAGCGTGTAAATATGTGTTGGAATCCCCTCGAAGGGTATAATACATTCCAATAAACACACACCATTAACACATAATGTGTATCACTCATATAGAGTCTCAAAATGATTCACAACTTAGTCTAAAATACTAAGTTTGTCCAACAATCCCCCACAAATGTGATTGATGGTCCAGTAGCATGAACTACATAGACAGACAGACGCGAAGCTTGACTTGGTAATAGTTCTGGCGGTCAGATATAGCATACAATAGGTAGAGAATGCTCCTTGAACCTCTGCTCGAATGAGTATACCGAATTTACTGGTAAACAGTATGACGCGATGTCCTTGAACTGTTCGACCGTTTATGTAAACGATGATATACTTAATACTATATCTATCCTGACTCATTCAGTTCTCATGATTATGTCCATTTTGGCCCTGGAACATCGTTTTGGTTCTACAAGAGTTTTTAAAGAATTGTGCCTCACAATTCTCCTTTGAGGCAGCCCTACTCCTCTCTTACATATGTGATCTTTATCTTATAGAGTAACCCGTGTTTACTCAACCGAATATTATGTATTTAAACTTGAAATCCTTATATTCGTCAAAGATCATTAAAAGCATAAAGCTTAACCTCGTACCTCACGGGTCTCACTATTTCATCATCATAGAAATAGGCCAAGGGTTACCCCCACAGTGATTTGGTCATCATGATTTAGTTGTCCCATTGAACCAAGTTCTTGAGATCTCCAGTCAGCAAGGTTGGGTGTCCACCATGACGTCGTTAAGCAATAGACAATGCCCATTCCTCTTGATGATTTTACAACTATCTCTCATTCTAACTAGATTCCCTTGGCTTAAACAGATTCACTCAGTTTAACCATCTGGTTAGTGGATCTAAACATTATCATTTGACTTTACATAGCCAATCATGATAATTCTCGTTGAGAATAGTTGTTTAATGGTATCATGTAAGGTCCCGTAAGAGGGATATATTAAGCTAGAAGGGGGGTTGAATAGCTTAATTAACAATTTAAAAACTATTATAGCGTTTTAAAATAATTTATCTCTTTTTAAAAATTTACCGAGTGGTTATGCAGTTTATATGTGCGGAAAATAAATTATAAGGAATTAAAATATCACATGGCGATTTTATCCTGGTTCGCGATGGCGCAATCTCTAATAGATTCGCTCACCCCTACGTCCAGTCCCCGAGATCCTCTCCCGGACTCGGGATTTTCCCTTAAAATAAACTCGCTCCTTTAGTAAGCGGAGAAGCCTTCACACCCTTACAAGTATTTGTCTTGGTGCGTAACACAAGGGTCACCACCTCAAAATAAATGTAATACCTACGCAACTTATCTTAGACAATAACTCCCCAATATTTCTTCAAACATGTTGTAGAACCTTTTTGTGGACATGGCTTCCTTAGCTTTTATCGATCTTGGATATTAGTGATCCGGTCTGGGGTCTTTCCTCTTCTTCACGGTGCAAAGACTACTAACTCCCCGTTAGTACGTCTATGACTTGGGTCTTAGAACGAGAATCACCTCACGTCACTTCACCTCACTACAAAACTAATAAGAGAATCCACGAAACAAAACAAGTAGAGAAAGATTTGTTTTGAACTAGTATGTTACGGTACTAGCCCACAAGATAGTATAATATTTAAATAAGAGTATTAAAACCAAATAAGAATACTTGACTTAAGATAATAAATAGTAGTCCAAGTATTTTTATAATTACTCCTTTATAAATTAAATGGATTTGTGGAGTAATATGAGAAGTCTTTTATATAAAGCACTTATGGCTTATGACTTCTTTAGTATTCTTCTTGTTTCGAATAAGTATTTATAGATCGAGAAATACTTTAGTTATAATCTCGGAATTGTAACTTATCATGTACGCTCGTAGGCTTAAGGTTTTTAGTATACTTATGTTTTGAGAATTATGTAGTCAAAGTATACTTTTAACTTCAAGCACTTGTATAAGATTTATGAGTCTTATCCAAGATCCAAATAAGAGAAGTGCAAGTAATTAGCGTAAGATCGTGCTTTTAAAGTTTAGGCGAATAACTACGAGTAGTTTATATATATCGAATAAGAACCCCACGGAACACTAAAGATGTTAGAAGGGGCTTATACGATATGTCTCGTAATTGTTTATATACACGATATGTGTTAGCCAAGATCCAATTAAAGAGCGTGAAATTAATTGGCTAACTCGTGTATTTGATTCGTCTCTAAATAATGGATGATTACAAAGTGTTTATAGATCAAGTTATAATCCTCCGGAACACTAAAGATGTTAGAAGGGATTAAACTATGCTTCGTAATATTTTATGTGCACGATATTTGTTAGCCAAGATCCAATTAAATAACGTGAAAGTAATTGGCTAACTCGTGAACTTAATCTGTTTTGATATTTGACAAATTATGAAGTGTTTATTGATCAAGTTATAATCCCCCGAAACACTAAAGATGTTATAAGGGATTGAACTATGCTTCGTAATTATTTTATGTTCATGAATATTTGTTAGCCAAGATCCAATTAAAGAGCGTGAAAATAATTGGCTAACTCGTGAACTTGTGTCAAATAAAATCTCACCCTTGGAGATTAAGTACTCTTCTTTATAGATCTTCTTGTTGAAATAATTTTTACGAAGATCAAGTACTTATTCAAATTTCGAGATCGAATCTTAGTTCTATTTTTGCTTGAGAACTTTCTTTATAAGAGATCTTGTATTAGAGCTTAAGATGAAGTACAGAAGTTAGGTATAAATCTCAAATAAAAAGAACTCAACTAAGAAGCTAAAAGTTACCACTTTTGAGAAACGGTCAGAAAAGTTTGCCGGAAAAATTCATCGGAGGTTCGGCCGGATTTTGGCACTTTGGTCAAACTTGGGCAGCCCTTCAGGAGGCCGGGAAGTGGTAGTGGATGAGCTCACTTGGTGGGATGAAGTTTGGTTGGGTGAAGCTGAGCTTGGGTTTTAAAAACCTTGTAAATATGTATATATATTTAAGAGAGAGAAGGTTTTTGAGAAGAAGTGTGTGTATAGAATTTGAGAGAGATAAAGAGAGGCCCTTCTTGAAAAAATTCCAGCAACTTTGTGGCTATCTAGCTTGAAGAAAATGGGTTGGGGTGGGGGTTTATTTATAGAAGAAGTTTGGTGAATTGAATGGTGGAGATTTGAGGAAAATGGATGGTAAATGATTTATGTCACTTGGATTGATGACATGGAAAGCAAATTGTGTTTTTTTACAACTTGACATATGAGACAAACAAGTTTATGGAGCCAAAATCTCATCTGATTTATTTATATAATAATGAATTTCCTTTTTTTAAAATCTTTGTTTAATCACTTAATTAAGCATTAAACACCAATAATTATGAACACCTTAAAAACTCCTAAATAAATACCATCAAAAATATGATAGTTACCTAAATAATATAAAATGATGTCCTGTAAGTTTTGGTCAACTTTGGTCATTGGTAACTAGGTCAAATGTGGTCAATAGTGGGACCAACTATCTCGATTTTTGTGCCGGACAAAATTTTCGAAATGTTATGAAATTTTTACCATAATTATAAAATACCATTTAAACGATCCATACCAAATTTCAAGTCATGCTAGTATGTGGAAGTATTTTTACTAGATTTAAAATGATTCTGTCAGCCTTTTCTTCCGAGTAAAAATACCATTGGTCTTGAAATGAAGGAGGTGGATCTTTTCACAAAAGTCTTGACTTGAATAAATAATTAAAATATATTTCCTAATATATAAAATATATTTGGATGTTCAGGAAATATTTTTGAGTATTTTTGAATAATTTTTCTGAGAAATGCTGATTTTACGAAATGGGAGAAAATTACTGTAAGTGTATATGAAATGGGTTATACACCTAGATATTAATATTCCAAATATGAATAAAAAACTCTTTTGATATATTTAGAGATATATTTTGGAGCGATGAGTAAAATATTTTGATATAGCAGGAGTCTTTTAAAGAATATTTCTGATATATTCCATATTCGAGCTTGTTGTCATATTTCTGTTGCAACACAGATCTAAGAAATGTCATATTTTGATATTTCTTCTTTGATCATATTGCCTTAGAGATATATTCCATAAAAGATGGATTTTGATGATTCAGAATATTGAAATATCTTTGTTTATATTTATATCTGTAATATAGATATATTTGAAAAATTGTTTTGCTAGTTTGACCTTTAGTCTTTAGTTTGGATCAATTAAATTCATGTTCTAATGGAGAGGATCTACGTGTAATTAAATTTTATGTTTAGTCATACAAATACCAAAATAAATAACATATCAAAGATATCCTTTCAATCTTCCCTTTTTTGGTATTTGCCAAATATACATAAAATTTAATTTTTGCAAGCGTATGCTTCCCCTTGGTGTATGCATGAATTTTGAAAAAGTATTTTGCATATAACGCATTTAACCTCTTAGAGGGTTTAAGCTCCTTTCTTAAAATCCTGCAAAATAATTTGTTAGATGTATCATAAAATAATATATAGAAGCACAAGATAGACCCTTAAATAAATTTTTGTGTCTAATTTCTCTTACCATTTTGTTTGGTAAATGCCAAAAAGATAATACACTGTTTAAACAAATATTACATCTAATCTTTTAAGACATAGCATTTAGTTCAAAGATTGGCAAGTCAAATATGATGAGTACATGAATCTTGGTTATGAAAATGAAAGGAGCATTTATGCATAGTATGTTAATATTTTTGCATGGATTCGGAATTGATGTATTTGATGCATGGTATGTTAATATTTTTGCATGAATTGGTCTTGACTTGGGTGTTTGGTAAAATTTTAACTTTCATAACCATGTACTCTGTTTACTAATTGAAAATATTAATTCAATTCATTGGAGATATTTATCATGTTTTTAAGATATGAGTCAGCAAATCCGTTTTATCATCCCACTTTTACTGCAAAAAGATAATAATGTTACTCGACTGTCTTTTTAACAGTTTTGTCTGAAAAGACGAACATATTAATATAGGAATATGCATCAAATACCCCGAATTAAGATTTCAGAAAAGTGTTTTGAGTTCATATTTAAACATATATTACACAGATTAAGTTTTATATGGAGCAAGCATCGTAGTGAGTTCAAGTTACAAGTTATACTATGAGTTCAAATATCTTGTACAACTGGATTCTTACAGGGTCGTAAATCTAACACATTCTAATACATTGCACCAGTCTGCTACAATCTAGAGTTTTATCTCAAATAGATACAAATCAATAACAAAATCCAAGAACAGTTTTACAAACGCGAACAACTAATGCATTCTAATATGACGGATTTACTAAACAAAGACTACACTTATTACAATTATCTAAATCAGCAACATTGACACTCAATATCTTCTAATATATTCAACTACCACAAATGTTATGTAGGATTGGTTTGATACTAGAACTCAACTACAACAATCTGGTGTGTGTGTGTGTGTGTAAAGTAGAATTATCAGAGGTTGATAATTTATACATGCCTTACCTTGTTGATTCTGACAGATAACTTGGAAAGCCAAGTCTTATTACTTGTATACTTTGAGAAGCTCTTGCTGGGATTTAAGGGAATCGAATTTGCCATTCTTTGCATTTGGAGTGCCTCAGGGAAATTTGATTTTCCTAAGTTATACATGAGACCATCCCACCTAGCCCTTATAATTATGAACACCACTGCACCTTTCACATAAACACAAGTATTAGGTTGGACATTTTAGATAAGTTCAAAGAACTTTTAAGAGTTTGAAGGGTTTGATAGTTTTGGTGGAGGGGGCTTTGGCTTGTTCATGGTTGGTGTATTATTTGGATCTTGTCTTAGGTTGGCCTTTCTAGTGTAAACTTTGGCTTGCAGGGGTTTAAGAGGTCTAGGGTTAGGGGATTGAGGATTTTGATATTTCCTGCTTTGGTAGAAAGGGCTAATGTTGTTCTTGTATCCCTTTCTGATTTATCTTGGAGGGAAATGTCTTTTGTGATAGTGTTTGGGAAGTGAAGAAAGGACTGTTTTGAAAGATGAGGCTTTGTGATGGTGAAATTGATTTTTCTCCATATCTTCAAGAAGATATGGATTTTCAATTTAATGGTCTTGGATTGGGGTAATAGGGATTGACATTTTGGTTCATGTTGCAAGTGAAGTGAAGTGAAGTTCATTATGTTGTGTGTGTGTGTGAATGCAGCATGCAAGATGTATGCATATATATAGCCACTTAACACAGATGCAAAAAGGTTTTGAAAATATTTTTTAAATTTTTTTACTGTTCATGAACAGTGAAAACCATTTAATGCATGCATGGATGTTATATACATAGTCCAAGCCTATTATGTAGATAGATCCTAGGATGATATATATCAGTGAGTGATGTAATGTAGCAAAGATACATAGATGCATGGACCAGTACACAACAAAGAATAAAGAATATATTTATTCTTTGTTTTTGTTCCCTTTTTAGAAAACAGCAAAGTGCAGAAGTACAGATTCTAGAAAATAGTGAGACATAAAGTTGATTTCCTAGCTTACTCTATCACATAGAACTTATATTATAAGTACAAGTGCATTTAAGGTAGTTGCTTTGTGTGAAGTGAGTTTGATAGAAAGGCTGTGTTTTTTTAATTGAATAAAGTTTTGTTACATTTATTTCTCTAGGAAAATACAGTTTAATGAAATGAATCACAGAATGCAACACAGGGAATGTAAGATGCATTTAATCACTTCAACATTTATCATTCAAACATTTAACATTCGATGATTAGCAACATTTAATTCATACCTCATTTATATCAAATAGCAATTAATGAGCTTGATAGATAAAAACACACATTTAACCAATAATTCCTAGATAAATTAGGTGGGCATTGATCACAGCAGTGATCCAGATACAGGGATGTTCATGGCTTCCCTGCTAGGTCTTACTGTGAGGGCAGTGTGTGTTTGTGTATTATTTACTAAACTATATTTAAGCTAGCATAGTACTGATTATTCTAATAATACCTTATGAAGACACAACATACATCAAATATCATTACTGTAGATAGCATAACTGGTTATGGAAGGAAGCTAGTAAATCACACAACACATAGCTTTTGGTTTTATTAGTATTATATTGTCTCAAATTAATCAAGTAATTCCACTTTACTTAGAGATAATCAAGTGTCTTTAAGTGATGATCCACAGAACTAGTTATCACAGATTCAGTATATATAATCATACATTTAAGTTCTTGAGAACTACAACCATACTTATCGTAGATATATACTCTAACTGATTGTTATGACCATATGTACACACAATAGCAATTGAGGCAATAGATAACTTGATTAGTTAGTGACACAAATTAGAGACAATCGTTTAGCCAGAACTGACAACTTAACAACTATACATTTAGCATAAGACATTCTGACAGATTTTTTTTATTCATTAAGCATATAATCAATTAAAGGTTTGTAACTGATACTTAAGTTCATAGTGTAAAATTCTCATCTATAGATAAAGACCTATTAGTATGAAAACAATTCATTGATTCTCATAGTCAATTTATTTATCCAATTTGTTTGTATTGTATTAGAGTAGATAAATAGCACATTCAAAGTGTAGATACAGTCAAACCAATCAATTAATCACAGAGATTTAATTAACACTTTCTAGATTATAACAATCCCAGTTAGATGACTGATTTAAGTAAATACTACTTTAATCAATTAAGTAACAATTCAGATAAGCATTTACTTATACAACCAAATCAATTTTCAACCAAAAAAATGACGTTTTTATGAATCAGTCAGATTACTCATATTTATAGACTCTATAGACTCAAAACATCAAAGTCTGGTTGATTTAAACAAACAGTGAACCAATTTACAGTTCCTTATTTATTAGTTCTTTTTACATATTACTTTATTTTAGTAAATTATATGATTCACTGATTTTAAACTCAACAAATAAGAAAGAAGATTAATACAAACCATTATTCACACAAGTCAATTAGTTAATTTGACCTATATCCTGACTTCTAGGTTCAACACAATTATCACAATCATATTAGTATGTAAATACTAATATTTTAATTCTTAAGATACCCCATATTATTAAGTAGATACATTAATTGAATCACATAATTACATCAAGGTTTTAATTAAAAAACAATCCAGGATTAAGGTTTTTATAACACCAGTTGTCAAATAATCATAAATAAGAATCAATTAGTTAAATTAAGATTAAAATCACCTTTAATTTAAAACAAATCCTCATAAAAAACAGCCAACAAATCATCACAATTTTGAATCATTTAACTACATTAAAGTAAAAAACCTGATTAATTTACAACAAATCCCCTTGATTAAAACTCACATACGCAACAAATACCAATTAATCATAGTTACACGAATCATATATCAAGTTCAATCATGAATTCTAGTTAACAACTAATCAAGACCTCGAATCAAGATTTAATTAACAAAGGTTTGGGGATTGATCTTTGATGCTTACCGTCGCCCGAGACTTAACCAAGTCATCAAGACTTACCTGGTTGACTCAATCGCGGACTGAGTCGACTTCCATGCTTTTTCATTGTATGCAACCACTTTCTCATTATTTTTGACTGGATTTAAGCTTTCTCCGTGTTCTCCTATTCTCAAACTTAAACAAACGGATTAGGGTTTTTCAAAATTAACCAAAATAACTGAAACTAAGTGAGTGTTTGTGTTTCTGTGAATCAATACATATTCGATTCGATGTTTTCTCAGCAATTTATGTAGAAAGTGCTGATTGAATTCATCAGAATCGTATTGATTTAACCAACCCCAGTAATGATTTCATCAAATCAATCAGATATAAGATGAGTATATATATAAGCATAGTATCATAGCTATTATCGAGAGTTTCATCGGAAAAATGAAGATTTTGCAAAAACTTTCTAGGGTTTACAGTCGATAGATAGACGACAAAGAGGCGGGAGATAGAGAAATGAAATGAATAGGGTTTGGAACTGTGTACTGTAGAGATAGTATATATATTGTAGTGAATCAACGACCAGGATTAAAGATAGAAAGTAGTGAATGGCTAAGATTGAAGTTCAAAAAGAGATTAAAACTGGGCTTTAGGTTTATTTTTGGTCTGGGCTGAAAAATTATTGGACTAATTATATATTTGTCCTTACATTTTGTTTAAAAATGTTTTGGGTTTTTTAAAAAAATGTTGGGCCAAAACAAATAATTTTTCTGTTGGGCTAGTATAGAAATAAGTTATTTATCTCTATATATAAGAGTATTTTATATATGAAATATATATATATATATATATTATAAGTATATTTATATATACCATAAATATTTTATAGATAAAAATAACTCTTATTACTAAATATTAATTAGATAAGAAATATATATATATTTGTATAATTGTTTTAAAATATATACTAAGATCAAACAATATATATATATATCTAGTAAAATATACTTTATGAGAATAATTTCTAAATATTTATAAATCTCATGGAATAATAAATATTCACTTGATTAGGTTTATTTTCCCGGTAAATCTGGGCCATTTAAGTTATCTTAACCCGATCAATAAATTTCTTTATTAATGAATCTGATTTATAGATAAACTTAATAACTTGATTGAGAAAATATCCTTTTTGTGAGATAACTTCATAATTCTCAACTATTTTCATTCTTTTTATGAATATTTATATGAACCATTACTTTATAGATTCCAACATTATTAAAATCAAGCGAAGTTTAGTGAATCTTTCGGAACTTAATGGTTTTGTGAATATATCAGCGAGATTGATCTCAGTATCAATATGAGTCATTTTTATATTGTCTTTATTGACAGTATCACGTAAAAATGATATTTTACATCTATATATTTAGATCTTGAAAGTAATACGGGATTTTTGCTAAGATCAATAGCACTCGTATTATCACATAAGATTGAGATCACATCAAATTTTATATTTAAGTCAGCTAGTGTTTGCTTCATCCACAGTATTTGAGCACAACATTTTGCAGCTGCTATATACTCAGCCTCGGTTGTTGAGATGGATACATAATTTTGTTTCTTTGAAACCAAAAAACTAAACATCGACCGAGAAACTGACAAGTACCACTAGTACTTTTTTGTCAACTAAATGCCCGACATAGTCCGAATCAGAGAAATATACTAAGTCAAATGGTATTCCTTTTGGATACCAAAGTCCAACATCAGTGGTTCCTTTAAGATATCTCAATATCCTTTTTACCACAGATAAATGAGATTCTTTTGGTGCTACATGAAACCTAGCACACTTACAAACACTATATTGAATATCGGGACGACTTGCAGTTATAAAGAGCAAGCTACCGATCATTCCCCGATATTTTTTTGTGTTTACGGGAATTCCTTTTGGATCTTCCGTTAATTTATCGGATGTAGACATAGGAGTAGAGATGGGTTTGGTATTATCCATTTCGAATTTTTTCAGCATCTCTTTACAATACTTGGATTGAGAGATATCAATACCTTCATCAGATTGCCTTATTTGCACTCCCAAAAAGAAGTTTAATTCTCCCATCATACTCATCTCAAATTCTTTACTCATATTTTCAGAGAATTCTTTACATAATGCATCATTTGTTAAACCAAATATGATGTCATCTACGTATATTTGTACGAATAATATATCATCTTTATCTTGCCTCGTAAATAAAGGTTTATCGGCCGTTCCCATCTTAAATTTATTTTCTAGAAGGAACTTGCTCAACCTTTCATACCATGCTCTTGGGGCTTGTTTTAAGCCATATAGAGCTTTATATAATTTATAGACATAATCGGGATGTGTTGCATCTTCAAAACCGGGAGGTTGTTTTACATATACTTCTTCTTCCAAGATCCCGTTTAAGAAAGCAGATTTCACATCTATTTGATAGACTTTGAAATTTTTATGACAAGAATAAAACCGGGATGTGTTGCTACCGGTGCATATGTTTCATCAAAGTCTATACCTTCCATTTGGGTATATCCTTATGCAACTAATCTTGCTTTATTTCGAACTACCGTTCCATTTTCGTCTAATTTATTTCGAAATACCCATTTTTTACCAATTATGGAAGTATCATGAGGCTTTGGGATAAGTTCCCACACTTTACTAAGAGTAAATTGCAGTAATTCATCTTGCATTGTAGAGATCCAATCCTCGTCTAATAAAGCCTCTTTCGCGGTCTTAGGTTCTATTTGAGATAGAAAACTAGGATGATTCACAACGTTTTGAACTTGTGACCACGTTTGAACTCCCTTCCTTAAGTCTCCAAGCACATTATCTAGTGGATGACTTTTTATAGTGGGAATTGCTTTAGGAAATTCATCTTCCTTTTCGTCCAATTATAATGGATTTTTATGTACAGAAGTCCCGAGATCCATATTTTCGAATTGTCGAATAACTATTTCAATATCATCTTGTTCAACATTTTCTTGTTCAACAAGATCTTTATATTTCTCCGGTGGTTTACTTTCATCAAAAGCGACATTCATTGATTCTTCCACCACAAGCGATTTGAGGTTAAACACTCGATAAGCTTTACTATTGTTCGAGTATCCAAGAAATATGCCTTCGTCTGATTTAGGGTTAAACTTTGTAAGGTAATATTTCGAATTTAATATGAAGCACTTGCTTCCGAATACTTGAAAGTAGCTTAGTTTCGGAGTTTTGCCAAAATATAGCTCGTAAAGAGTCTTTTGTTTTATAGGTCGTAGCAAAATCCGATTAAGAATATGGAAAGAAGTTGACATAGCCTAGGCCCAAAAATATTTAGGTCGACAATATTCATTTAGCATTGTGCTAGCCATTTCCTGGAGTGTTCTATTTTTCCATTCAACTACTACGTTGGATTGAGGAGTGTATGGAGCGGAAAAATTATGTGTGATGCCATGTTCATCACAAAAGTTGTTGAAACTAGAATTCTCAAATTCTTTACCATGATCAGTCCTTATATATACTATGGTTTTATTTTTTTGATTCTGAATCTTTTTACATAAAGATGAGAAGGATTCAAAAACATCACTTTTGGCTTTGAGAAATTCAGTCCATGTAAATCGTGAATAATCATCCAAAACTACCAACGTATATGAACAACCTTCGAGACTTTGTATAGGATCCGGACCGATAAGATCTATATGTAGTATCCCGAGAGGTTACGAGGTAGATACCATAAACTTTGCTTTTTGAGATACTCGAATTTTTTACCAACTTCGCAAGCTTCACAAGTATGATCTTTATGATAGTTTAGTTTTGGTATACCTCGGACATGGTCTTTTTGATATATTCTTTATCAACTTCATGTTGGCATGTCATAATCTTCGATGCCATAGCCATGGATCATCATTTATAGTGATTAGGCACACGTTCACTTGCTTGCTTATGTTACATATATAGACATATTTATTTCGGGGGCAAGTGAGAACCAACTTTCCAAATTTATCTAATATAGAACAATGATTAGTGAAGAAAATTACCTTGTAATCGTTGTCACATAATTGACAAATAGAGAGACGATTGTACTTTAGTCCGGTGACCAATTGAACGTTGGAAATTTTAACTTTCTCATTTCTGATATGTCTAATGCTGATAATGTTTCCTTTGCTACTACCACCAAATGGTACGCTCCTCGCGGTAACCTTTTTAATGTTATTCAAGAGTGACTTGTTACCAGTCATATTTCTTGAACATCCACTATCAAGGTACCATATGTCTTGTTTCGCGGCAAGACAAACCTTCAAACTTGATTAATTAAATTTAAAGGTACCTCTTTGTCTTGAGGGTCCTGGGGTTAGTACATCATATATAACATTTGATTTTTTATAAAAGAATCTAGGCATGGTATAATTATCATTAGGCACATAAATATTTCTAGATGCATAAGGCCTAATTTGACGTTGATAATACCTAGAGCTACCATGAAATTTGATGGAGCATGATAAGCAGTATATCTATTATTAGCATGGTAATTAACATAAACATTTTTATCAAGAAGTTGTTGCCTTTTAAATGCATTACCATTTACGTGATATTGTGTGTTTCTATTTTGAAACATAGTAGGTTGATACCTTTGTTGCCTTGGATTTTTATATTCCATATTTTTGTAAGGCATATGTTTATCATCTTTCTTGTATGATTCCTTGTGAATCCATACATGCTTCCCCTTAATTTCACCATTCTTGAATTTGCAATATTGAATGGTATGTCCCATTTTATTGCAATAAGAACACTTATAAGATGGTGATTCGGGTGAAGTCTTTATTGGCGATACAAATCTTTGAGTATTTCCTTTAGGAGGAGAATTCTTATTATATCCCAAACCTTCATGGTTATATGAGGTTTTTGTATGCACCATTTGATCCATCATCTTATTGTCTTTTGTAAATATTTGAATGACTTATTCAAGATTTTCATTTTCTTTTTTTAAGGCATCAATCTTGTTGTTAAGGATTCTTTCTTGATCCTTAAATTGAGCTATGAGTTTATGATTTTCTTCTTTTAACCTTAGAGCTTCACTATTAAGCTCATTGGTTTCTAATAGCTCAGTTTCTTTATCAAGATTGTCTTTATAAGATATTTCTTTATCTTAAACATTTGATTCATTTAGAATCTTTAAGTTCAATAGACCAACATGAAGTTTACAAATATTATCATTCAATTGTATCTTTTCACGTTCCATCTCTCCGTCTTTGAGAATTAGTGAAATATTCTCCATTTCAAGATTGAGTATATTTTGTTGAAGTTTATTTACCTCAATCTTGATGAGATGGTTTTGATCTTTTAGAGATGTAATCTCATCCTCATCCTGGATTTTTGAGTCCATCATCCGAGTGTATTCTATATTTTGATTATGATGAATTTCCTCAATTTTCATCTTCTCGAACCATAGAAAGTAAAGCCTTTGTTCAACATCTTTATATTTATTTTTATAACGTACTACGAGTTCAATTAAATCATGCTTATTCATGTCTACGAGGGATAAGTTAGATTCATCTAATAAAGATTTAACTGAAACATAGTTAGATGTTACTCTTGATTTGGAGTGGAGATTTATGTTGAGGTAGTTTCATGTCCGAGAGCCATTAAGCATAGATTGACCACTTCTTCGCTATCTTCCGGAGCTTCTTCATCTTCACTTAAATCCCAACCCTTTTCGGCCATGAGACTTCATCCTTTTGAAAGTTTAGGACATTCTCTTTTATAATGACCGGGTTGTTTACACTCAAATACACATCTTGTGTTTCCTCCGGAGATGGATCTTTAGGTTTTGGAGGAGTGTAAACAGGATGGTTTGTAGAGGCATTGGCATTACTATAGGTATATAGGTTTTGATTACTGTTAGGTCACACACACTGTAGAAGGGGGTTGAATACAGTGTATAATACAATCAAATCGAATTAAGAACACAAGTATGAAACACAGAATAATCTTATTAATAAAACAGTATTGCAATGGAACCGTTCTCTCTGAGTGATGAACAAATATTACGAGAGCTGCTAGGGTTACAATGAATAATATTCTCGATAATGATAACACTTCTAGTGTAAACCCTATGTTTGTATTTATATACCATACAATTACAAGATTATCTCTAATTAATATCGAATATAATTATGTATCCTAATATATATCAATTAGTTATCTTTTCCTCCAAGTCTTCTATTCCTCATAGAATTCTTCTCCATGCATATCTCTTCTTGTGTTAGTCTCAATCTTCTTTTCCCTTCAATCAGCCGCCTTCCTTATCTGAAAGTCTTCTTAAGTCCTGATATTATCTCCTGATGAATATCTTCAGATATCTTAAGTTCTGATAACTTAAGTTCTGATATCTTAAGTTCTAACTTCAGTATAAGTACTGATTTCCAGTTAAGTCTTGATTTGTCCTGTTAGTCAAGATCTGAAAACTAAACACAAATCATTATTAGACATGACATCACAAATATATCTAACAATCTCCCCAACTTGTAAATTAGCATAATATATAAGTTCAATAGATTTTTGATGATGTCAAAAACATTAAGTACAAATGAATTTGAGAATTTGAATAGATAACTACAACTCACAGTCCTTGTAGCTTTTACCATCCTTAAAGTCTGATATCAGCTTTAGCCTGTATATCCTTCAAAATTTAAAAGTTGTAGTCCTTGACTTGGCTTCAGTGTTTGATCTCTTGAATGTCAGGAGTTGTTCTAAGATTGTTCTTCAAAAGAGTTCTCTCAGCATATTCAAGTTCATTTATCATCCTCCTTTTAGCATCTTTAAGTTCAATAGTATATTCTCCTATCTGAAAGATAGCATCCCTGAGATCATTAATCTTTGCTTTCTTTATTTCCTGATCCAGTCTGATCAGATAAGATTTGTCAGACTCCAAATTAAATTCAACACCCTTAATACCCAGAAAAGTAGTGATCTTGGCGGTATTGGGCTTCATCTCAACTAAGTCACCATTGTGAGCTCTGAACTTTGGATAGTATGGTCTGTCAGACTTTATCGAGTAAAGTTTCTTCTGCCTCTGAATATCATATATTAAGTATCTGGCAGCATCATCTGTTGACATGTTCTTCACTTGAAGTAGAAATAAAACATGTTGCAGTTCTTCATAATACTTCAACCGAATTGCATCCTTTCTTATATAGAATACTCTCCCATGTGTCATAAAATAAAGCATTATGTCTTCTTTCAGCTTGGAGTTGTAGACCATCTGTACAGACTCTAATTGATTTAGCCTTTCTAGAGTTGCCCCTACTCCTGGTTCAGTAAGGGATGTAGGATCTGAGTTAGAATTGTTTATTCTTTTCTCATCAGGATTACCCAGTCCTTTTTTATCTCTAACTTCCTTCCCTTGAATCAATCTACCCTGAAAAACATTTGTTGAAGTCTTCATAGGTTGAGCAGATTGTTGAGCTTTAGTAAATCCAGGTAGTAGAACTTTTGAAGGTTTAACATGAGCAATGTCAGAGGTTTTCTTTTCTTCTGATGTCAAGACAACTTGAGCTCTGTCAGAGGTTGCTTGAATATTCCTTTTCTCCTTCAAAATCAGATTTGTATCTTCATCGGCATTTACTTCCTGATCCATGGTCGGCATATATATCTTTACAAATTCATCAACTTTTGCCTTATCCTTGAATTTAGGATCAACTTCCACCTGTGATTTGGACTTGACCTTAGATGCCTCAGTATTTGTCCTCTCTTTGATCACAATGCCTTTAGGCTTAGGTGGTTTCTTTACTGTGACTTGAGTTTTAGACCTTGACTTAGATTTGTCATTTTCAGCTTTCAGTCTAATCTCTTCTTCCTTCAGACTTTCAATATCCATGCCTGGATTGTCCTTTAGGAACAGCCTTTTGGAGATCTCTTCATCAAGTTTCAGAGTTTGTTCATCAGAACTTATCCTTTTACTAGTATCAGAACTTGTTCTTTGACTTGTAGTTCTGGCTTCCCTTGATAAAGAACCCCTGCCTAGACTTAGACCTCTACTCCTTTTAGAGTTTCCCTGGTCTTCATTATCATCATCCTTACCCTTCAGTGGTTGATCAGTTGTACATTTGGACTTAATTTTAATTACTTTCTGCCCCTTTTTGGCATCATCTGGTAGAAGCAGGGAGACAAGCAATTCCACAGAGTTTTGGATTTCATTGAGTTGGTTTTGTTGAGCAGCTTGATTCTTTAAAATATCAGATAGTTGAGCTTGCTGCTTTTCTTGAGTCTTTTCTATATACTCAATGTGGTCAAAGGCTGGCTTAAAAAACCTTTTCTTGTCCAATATGACATTCATGGTTTGCTTAGTCACCGTATCTTGAATTTTGTCCACCTTGGCTTGAGTTATTGAGTGTTGACCTTTAAGGTTCCTGGTACTCAATGCAGTAACTCTGAGCTGTGCTTTGAAGTCATCATTCATTAGCATTTCATCAGCTTTAGCCAGGTGCTCAGCAAGAACATCTGCAGTAGGAACAAAATCAACTTTGTTCCACTCCTTGATCCATTCTCTTCCTCTGTTAGTTTCACTCCAAAGAACTGGTGCATCCTTTCTCACAAACTTCTTAATCAAATCAGCTTTACTAACTGTTTGTGGAGGTGCATGTCCAGAAGGACCAGCTACATCGGCATTTATATTTGTAGCAACTTCACCAGTATTTTCTTCAACAGAACTTGCAAAATCTTCAGTATCAGCATCTTGTGATAGAATGAGTATATGTGAAGCAATAGAAGATTCATCTTCATGGACATCGGCATCTATCAATGGAGTGGTTGATGGAGTGTGCTGAGAAAGATGTGAAGTAGATGGAGCTTCCAGATACAAGACCAAAGGCACATCCAAGTTGTTGATATCAATTTCAGCACTTGTTCCTGGGTTGTCAACATGTACTGGAGAGTTTATTGGAGACACAGAAGGTGTAGGAATTGGAGTAGTCTCTGGCTCTTCGATTGGAGATTTGTGAGCTTCATGAAGTTCTGGCTCAGCACTTGGAAAAGATTCAACTACAGTAGGTTCTTATGGGATCATAGATTCCTGACCCCCTTCCATAGCTACTGCTTCCATTCCTTCTTCAGAGGTTGATTCTTCTACAGCCCTCCTTGCTCTTTGCTTTTTAAGTCTCTTAGTTGGTGGAGATACTCTGGGAGTTTGATCATCAGAGTTTAGCTTTCTATGCCTTTTTCGGGGCTTAGAACTCCCAGTTTCTTGAGCTGTCTGAGAAGAGACCTTCTTAGTTACTTCAGCAACAGGTTCTGATGATTGAACCTGTACCTCATCATCAAACTCATCTCTTAAAATTATCTTCCTTCTTTTCTGCTGTGCCTGAGGTACTGTCTTAGTCCTCTTTGCTCTAGAAGAAGAAGGCTTCACCTGATTATGTGCTGATGGATATGGTTGTTGTATTTGGTTAGTGGTGGGTTCTGATGACTGTTGTGTGTTGGTGGGTTGGACTTCAGGATATAGCAATGAATAGGTATCAGAATCAGCATTTACCAGAGCTTGCTTTACTGATAAAGGAATTCTAAGGGGTCTCAAAACTTCCTTCTAGTTGTCAGTAGTTAAGAGATCAATAAAAGCCCTCTTAGCTAACCTAAAAGGTTCTATGTGTTCACTTGCTGGTTGTTGTTCATCCAATTTGTTGTGTCAGAATAGGAATGGCATCAAAATTTGAGCACTTGTTGGCAAACGTCTTCGTGATGCAATCGAAGAAGAAGCTCCATTCCCTTCGAATATGTGGGCGTTTGAGTTGACCCATCTTAGCCAAACTCTTTTCATACCCTAGATTAGCCATCATTTGTTGTAGCAAGGGCTCCTCCACAGCATAACTAAATTGACAGTTTTCAGGTTGGTGTAGAGCTTTTTGAACTATTGTCGGAGTAACAACATACTCAACCTCCTTTGCTGTAAACACGATGCTTGGAGTCCCATCCTTACCACCATCATCATAAAGTCCCATACTCCAGAACGTCAGAACTTGAGTTCTAGATAAACTAGATGGTTGCGTCAAAGCAAACCCAATTTCACTATGAGATAAGAAATCCTGAATAAAATGAAGTTCTGAAGGAGCTTCATTCTTAGTGAGAATGGCAGCGTAGTTGTTGGGGATGAACTTTTCTCCATTAAAGATTATATCCTTGGGTGCCATTGAAAAAGAAGTGAGAAATAAGAATGCCTGAAAGGTGTTTGGTAAAATGCAGAATATAAAAGTAGATAAAAGATTTAAAATCTTTTCTCTCGTTTACTTATACACGCCACTTGATAGCAGTTAAGACGAATTTGAACAGACTTTACACCTGTCAGCCATGCAGTAGTTAAGACAATAGTTAATAGGCACGGGAAATAAGTAATGATTACTATGCACATGCAGTTTTTCAAAAAAAAAATTGTTCCCACTAAACAAGTAATTATGACTGTCTTTATCTCACTTAAACCAATATTCTGATAAATTAGAACTGTTCAAGTATTGACCAAAAATAAATCAAGTAAATAAATACTGCAAAGTAAGCATCAGAACTTGACTATTATCATAATTTAAAGGTCATCAGAATATGGCTTCTGAACTCAAAAAGTGAATGCTTATTTCTGTAATTCTTCACACAAATACTGATATGGTTTCCGCAGAACTTAATCATCAGAACTTCCATCAGAACTTGTCCTAATAAATTATGCAACTGGCACTTAAACTGTTCATCTAAAATAACATTGATCACCACAGTAATTTTCATCATTCATATGGAGTGCAAGTGTGTGCTTTAAGCTAAATATCAGACAAAAAGTAAAGTCTGATTCACTTCAGTACATCTTAGAAATAAGGCATAACTAAGAACTTTGCTCAAAATCTGTCATTATTCTGAAGTCTACTATAGAATGACTTCATGCATGAGTACACCTCGACTATTTTTGTGCTCATTTTATGCATCTTTTGAAAGTCTTTTTCACAGGAGCTCCTCAGTGTAAGTGAGTCAAAACTGCTTATCAGAATTTATACTGTTATCATAATATTTCTTCAGTAATCAGAGAATGTGAAAAGTCACCAAGAAAATTTTATTTTGCTTTTCTAATGCATATTACTTAATACCAGCAATGCACTTGGGTCTTCCCTTCCACATACATTTTTCTCTAGATCTCAAAGGAGTACCTGATATTTATTTCTTTCCTTAACTTTTTCTTTTGATAAGTGAGGCTTATCAGCACTTAGTACATCCATAAGATTTACCAACATCAGAACTTAACAGATAAGAAGCACTATTCTACTTTTTGACTTAGTAATAAGATACACAAAGTAAACCTAACCATGCTCAATATCAGAATTTGCTTGTGTTTAAAGATTTCCACATAAAAAATTACTTCAAACATGGGATAATTAGTATCTTAGAGACTACTAGGTCAGCATCTAGCACTTATCCTCATTGGATTGAATAGTAACAGAAACATTCATTTCACTATCAGAGTTTAGAAATTCATATCAGACAACAATCAACACTTAGGTAAATTTCAATGTAAGCATTGATGACATAAAGATAGTAATATCTGTGAATACTGATCATAAGGTCTGATGTATCAGAACATAAACTAAACAGATTTAGAAAAAGAACCTGAAACCATGCCAGGTTCATTTACCAATCTTGTAAAAGTAGCTTCACACAGTGGTTTTGTGAAGATATCTGCTAGTTGTTGATCTGTTGGAACAAAATGCAATTCCACTGTACCTTCCATCACATGTTCCCTTATGAAGTGGTACCTAATGTTGATGTGCTTTGTCATTGAGTGCTGAACTGGATTACCTGTCATAGCAATAGCACTTTGATTATCACAGTAAATGGGTATTTTAGAATATGTTAACCCATAATCCAGTAACTGATTCTTCATCCAAAGAATTTGTGCACAACAGCTTCCTGCAGCATTGTACTCTGCCTCTGCAGTTGATGTGGAAATTGACTTTTGTTTCTTGCTAAACCAAGAAACTAATCTGCCTCCAAGAAATTGGCAGCTTCCACTTGTGCTTTTCCTGTCAATTTTGCACCCTGCAAAATCTGCATCTGAGTTACCTATTAGCTTAAAGTCTGATTCCCTAGTATACCACAATCCTAGATCAGCTGTACCCTTAAGGTACTTGAAAATTCTTTTCACAGCTGTTAAGTGAGGTTCTCTTGGATCTGCTTGAAATCTTGCACAAAGACAGGTAGCATACATAATATCAGGTCTACTTGCAGTTAGATAGAGTAGTGAGCCAATCATACCTCTTTAATCAGTAATATCTATTTATGTACCAGTATCCTTATCCAATTTTGTTACAGTGGCCATAGGAGTGGATGCACTTGAACAGTCTTGCATTCCAAATTTCTTCAACAAATTTCTGGTGTACTTAGATTGACAAATAAAAGTTCCTTCTTCATTCTGATTGACTTGAAGGCCCAGAAAATAGCTAAGTTCTCCCATCATACTCATTTGATATCTTGACTGCATTAGCTTGGCAAACCTTTTACAAAGTCTGTCATTTGTAGAACCCAAAATGATATCATCAACATATATCTGCACCAAAAGTAAGTCCTTTCCATGGTTGAGATAGAATAATGTTTTGTCAATAGTCTCTCTGTTAAATCCACTTTCCAGAAGAAACTGAGCTAATGTCTCATACCATGCTCTTGGAGCTTGCTTAAGGACATAAAGTGCTTTATCAAATATGTAGACATGATTAGGAGATTTTGAATCTATAAAACTTGGAGTTGTTCAACATATACTTCTTCTTCCAATTCTCCATTAAGAAAAGCACTTTTTACATCCATTTGAAAGACTTTAAACTTTTTGTGAGCAGCATAAGCTAGAAATATCCTTATGGCTTCCAATCTAGCAACTGGTGCAAATGTTTCATCATAATCAATTCCCTCTTGTTGAGAATATCCTTTTACAACCAGCCTTGCTTTATTTCTTGTAATTATGCCATCACTATCAGTTTTATTTCTGAACACCCACTTTGTACCAACAACAGATCTATTCTTTGGTCTTGGCACTAGGGTACAAACTTTATTCTTTCAAATTCACTTAACTCTTCCTGCATTGCTTGCACCCAATCACCATCTTGAAGAGCTTCTTCCACTTTCTTTGGTTCAGTCTGAGAAAGAAAAGAATGATAGAGACATTCATTTGATGTTGTTGTTCTAGTTCTAACACCTGATTCAGGATTTCTAATAATCAAGTCAGGTGTATGTGCTTTAGTCCACTTTCTTGCAGATGGAAGGTGATCTCTAGAACTGGATGCTTCCCCATGATCCATGCTGTCTCCATCAACATTTTCTAATACTTCCCCTGAAATTATGCTCTCTGAGTTGGATCCTTCAGAATTTGAGTTTCCAGAATTATCAGAACATGGCCCATCCGAACATGATGAATCAGAATTTGAAGAGCCTATTCTAGGTCCTGATGCTTCTTAAGATGTGGTTAGATTTTCAATATTCTCCCCCTGCACAGGTGCATTTTTATTTGGCGTAGTTACCACAGTTTCAATAACATCAGAGTTTAACCCATCAGAGTTTGTAGTATCAGGATTTAGACTATCATAATTTATAGAATCAGAATTTAAAACATCATTCTCAAATCTCAGCTGATCATGATCATTGAAATCTTCAAGTCTAGTAATCTTCTTATCATCAAAAGAGACATTGATAGATTCCATGACAACTCTTGTTCTTAAATTGTAGACTCTGAAGGCTTTTGTGGAAAGTGGATATCCAACAAAAATTCCTTCATCAGCTTTTAAATCAAATTTGGATAGCTGTTTAGGATGAGTCTTAAGAACAAAAAACTTGTATCTAAATACATGAAAGTACTTCAGATTTGGCTTCTTTTTCTTCACCATCTCATATGGTGTCTTCCCATGCTTGTTGATAAGTGTTGCATTCTGAGTAAAACAAGCAGTCTGCACAGCTTCAGCCCAAAAGTAGATGGAAATTTTGCTTCATCAAGCATAGTTTGTACAACTTCAATAAGAGTTCTATTCTTTCTTTCAACAACTCCAATTTGCTGTGGAGTTCCAGGAGCAGAGAATTCCTGCTTTACTCCATGGTCTTTGTAGAACTCTTCCATGATCAAATTCTTGAACTCAGTGCCATTATCACTTCTTATGATTTTCACAGAGTCTTTGACAAATTTATCCAGTTGTTTGACATGATCAATCAAGATAGATGAAGTTTCACTTTTTATGTGCAAGAAATACACCCATGTGTATCTGGTAAACTCATCTACGATGACCATAGCATATTTCTTCTTTGTAATAGACATGACATTCACTGGACCAAATAGATCAACATGTAGTAGGTTATAAGGCTCAAGAATTGAAGATTCGGTCTTACTCTTGAATGAAGATTTTCTTTGTTTTGCCTTTTGACATGAATCATAAAGGCCATCAGGAGCAAATACTGATTTTGGTAGTCCTCTCACAAGATCTTTCTTGACTAGTTCATTTATATTGTTAAAATTTAAATGAGAGAGTTTCTTGTGCCAATCTCAGCTTTCTTCAATTGATGCTCTGCTTAACAGACAGATTGCTGAACCATTAGAACTTGTTGAAAGCTTGGCTTCATAAATGTTACCATGCTTGTAACCCTTCAGAACAACTTTGCCTGTAGATTTTCTTACAACTTCACAGTGTTCTTCAAAGAAATCCACATGATAACCTCTGTCACAGATTTGACTAACACTGAGAAGATTGTGTTTAAGTCCTGAGACTAGAGCTACTTTTTCAATAATGACATTCCCAAGATTGATATTGCCATATCCCAGAGTTTTTCCCATGTTGCCATCTCCATAAGAAACTCCTGGGCCAACTTTCTCCTCAAAGTCTGATAGCAGGGCTTTATTTCCAGTCATATATCCTGAACATCCACTGTCCAGAACTAGGATGTTTATCATGTTGCCCTTTAACTCAGCAGCATCAGAACTGCTATCAGCATTTGCCATCAAGGCATAGTTCACCTCATCTTCAGAATCTGAAGTATTTATCCAGCTTTTCTTCTTTGTGACAAGTGCCTTGCCTTTGTCACCTTTTCCGTTCTTGCAATCAGGAGATATGTGGCCTTTCTCACCACAATTGTAGCATTTAACATTTGAGTAATCTCCTCAATCAGACTTTCCTGCTTTGCCTTCAGATTTTCTGAATCCCTTCTTATCAGAACTTCCACTTTTCCTGGAAAACTTCTTTCCCCTTCTGAATTTCCTGTAGGCTATCTTTGTGATACCCTTCACCATAAGAGCACACAATCTTATCATCTCTTCATCATCATCCATCTCAGATAGACTTTCAGTTTCTGAATCCTCATCATTATCAGAGCTTGATGAATCTGAATCAGACTTTATGATGAGAGCCTTTCCTTTGCCTTTCTTTGAGACATCCAAATTGGGGGATTCCTCCTCAGCCTTAAGAGCAACTGTCCTTAACTTTCTCCCATGTCTCTTGCTTCTTTGATCCATCTCAAGGTCATGAGTTTGGAGCATACCATAATATTTCATCAAGAGTAGTTTCATCAAGAGCATAATTGTCTCTTATAGTAGTTGCCTACAAATCCCAACTTTTAGGAAGAGCTAAAAGGAATTTAAGATTGGAATCTTCAAGATCATATTCCTTATCCACCAGTGACAGATCATTCAAGAGTTTGACAAATCTGTCATATAAACCAGTTAATGACTCATCAGGTTTTGAGTCAAAGTGCTCATACTCTTAAGTGAGTATAGTCCTCCTGTTCTTCTCAATTTCATCAGTTCCCTGGCATCTTGTCTCCAAGGCATCCCATATCTCCTTTGTAGTCTTGCAGTTAATTACCCTGTCTGACATGACATTATCAATGGCACTATGCAGTAAATGCCTTACCTTTGCATCCTTGGCAATAGATGAGATATCTTCAGCTATAGACTCACTTTTCTCCTTTGGTACAGTCTTTGCTGGCTGATATGCAACTACAACAGAGAGCTTGGTTGGCTTATGTGGTCCTTCATTAATTTTGTCAAGGTATTCTGGATCTATAGCTTCCAGTGACATAGCCATCCTCACTTTCCATATGGGATACTCAGAAGGTCTCAGCATGGGAACCCTAATTGTCCCATATCGACTGTGGATTTGAGTCTTTGGAGTTTCTTCAGTTTTGGTGGGCTTGGTTGGAGTTTGTTCTTCTTCAGACATGATTGTTTTGGATCATTACTGTATGTGTGTTAACAGATAGGATCTGATACCACTTGTTAGGTCATACACACTGTAGAGGGCGGTTGAATACAGTGTATAATACAATCAAATCGAATTAAGAACACAAGTATGTAACACAGAATAATCTTATTAATAAAACAGTATTGTAATGGAACCGTTCTCTCTCAGCGATGAACAAATATCACGAGAGCTGCTAGGGTTACAATGAATAATATTCTCGATAATGATAACACTTCTAGTGTAAACCCTATGTCTATGTTTATATACCACACAGTTATAAGATAATCTCTAATTGATATTGAATATAATTATGTATCTTAACATATATCAATTAGTTATCTTTTCCTCTAAGTCTTCTATTCCTCATAGAATTCTTCTGCATGCATATCTCTTCTTGTGTTATTCTTAATCTTCTTTTCCCTTCAATCAGCCGCCTTCCTTATCTGAAAGTCTTCTTAAGTCCTGATATTATCTCCTAATGAATATTTTCTGATATCTTAAGTTCTGATAACTTAAGTTCTGATATCTTAAGTTCTGACTTCAGTATAAGTATTGATTTCCAGTTAAGTCCTGATTTGTCCTGTTAGTCAAGATCTGGAAACTAAACACATATTATTATTAGACATGACATCACAAATATATCTAATAATCTTCCCCAACTCGTAAATTAGCATAATATACAAGTTCAAGGTATTTGATGATGTCAAAAACATTAAGTACAAATGCATATGAGAATTTGACTAGATAACTACAACTCATAGTCCTTGTAGCTTTTACCATCCTTAAAGTCTGATATCAGCTTTAGCCTGTATATCCTTCAAAATTTAATAGTTGTAGTCCTTGACTTGGCTTCAGTGTTTGATCTCTTGAATGTCAGGAGTTGTTCTGAGATAGTTCTTCAAAAGAGTTCCCTCAGCATATTCAAGTTCATTTATCATCCTCCTTTTAGCATCTTTAAGTTCAACTGTATCTTCTACTATCTGAAAGATAACAGCCCTGAGATCATTAATCTTTTCTTTCCTTATTTCATGATCCAGTCTAATCAGATAAGCTTTGTCAGACTCTAGATTAAATTCAACACCCTTAATACCCAGAAAAGTAGTGATCTTGGCGGTATTGGGCTTCATCTCAACTAAGTCACCATTGTGAGCTCTGTACTTTGGATAGTATGGTCTGTCAGACTTTACAGAGTAAAGTTTCTTCTGCCTCTGAATATCAGATATTAAGTATCTGGTAGCACCATCTGTTGACCTGTTCTTCACTTAAAGTAGAAATAAAATATGTTGCAGTTCTTCATAATACTTCAACCGAATTGTATCATTTCTTATCTGGAATACTCTAACATCTGTCATAAAATAAAGCATTATGTCTTCTTTCAGCTTGGAGTTGTAGACCATCTGTACAGACTCTAATTGATTTAGCCTTTCTAGAGTTGCCCCTACTCCTGGCTCAGTAAGGGATGTCGGATCTGAGGTAGAATTGTTTATTCCTTTCTCATCTGGATTACCCAGTCCTTTTTTATCTCTACCATCCTTCCCTTGAATCAATCTACCGTGAAAAACATTTGTTGAAGTCTTCATAGGTTGAGTAGATTGTTGAGCTTTAGTAAATCCAGGTAGTAGAACTGTTGAAGGTTTAACATGAGCAATGTCAGAGGTTTTCTTTTCTTCTGATGTCAAGATAAAATTTGACTTCTTGAGATATAGCATAAATGCGAAACCTCATTTTCCATGTTGCAAAGTTGGTGCCATCAAATAGAGGAGGTCGTGAGCTTGACAGACATTCACCACAACCAACGGGAATAATATATGTCATTCCGAATTACTTTTTTTTATGCCTGTAAATATGCAAATCACTTAACAAACACGTTAAAAAGCACTACCTTGATACCAATTGTAAGGTCCCGTAAGAGGGATATATTAAACTAGAAGGGGGGTTGAATAGCTTAATTACCAATTTAAAAATTATTATGGCGTTTTAAAATAATTTATCCCTTTTTAAAACTTTACCGAGTGGTTATGTAGTTTATATGTGCAGAAAATATAGTGTAAGGAATTAAAATATCACACAGCGATTTTATCCTGGATCACGATGGCGCAACCTCTAATAGATTCTCTCACCCCTACGTCCAATCCCCGAGCTCCTCTCCGGGACTTGGGATTTTCCCTTAAAATAAACTCGCTCCTTTAGTAGGCGGAGAAGCCTTTACACCCTTATAAGTATTAGTCTTGGTGCATAACACAAGGGTCACCACCTCAAAATAAATGTAATACATACATAACTTATCTTAGACAATAACTCCCCGCTATTTCTTCAAAGTTGTTGTACAACCTTTGTGTGAACTTGGCTTCCTTAGCTATTGTCGGTCTTGGATCTTAGTGATCCGGTCTTGGGTCTTTCCTCTTCTTCATGGTGCAAAGACTACTAACTCCTCGTTAGTACGTTTATGACTTGGGTCTTTGAACGAGAATCACCTCACGTCACTTCATCTAACTAAAAAACTAATAATACAATCCACGAAACAAAACAAGTAGAGAAAAATTTGTTTTGAACTAGTATGTTACGGTATTAGCCCACAAGATAGTATAATATTCAAATAAGAATATTAAAACTAAATAAGAATATTTGACTTAAGATAATAAATAGTGGTCAAGTATTTTTATAATTACTCCTTTATAGATTAAATGAATTTGTGGAGTAGAAGTCTTTTATATAAAGCACTTATAACTTATGACTTCTTTGGTATTCTTCTTGTTTCGATTAAGTATTTATAGATCGAAGAATACTTTAGTTACAATCTTAGAATTGTAACTTCTCCTGTACGCTAGTAGGCTTAAGGTTTTTAGTATACTTATATTTTGAGAATTATTTAGTCAAAGTATACTTTTAACTTCAAGCACTTGTATAAGATTTATGAGTTTTAGCCAAGATCCAAATAAGAGAAATGCAAGTAATTGGCGTAAGATCGTGCTTTTGATGTTTAGATGAATAACTACGAGTAGTTTATATATATCGAATAAGAATCCCACAGAACACTAAAGATGTTAGAAGGGGCTTATATGATATGTCTCTTAATTATTTATATAAACGATATGTATTAGCCAAGATCCAATTAAAGAGCATGAAATTAATTTTCTAACTCGTGGATTTCATTCGTCTCTAAATAACGGATGATTACCAAGTATTTATAGATCAAGTTATAATCCCCCGAAACACTAAAGATGTTAAAAGGGATTAAACTATGCTTCATAATATATTATGTGCATGATATTTGTTAGCCAAGATCCAATTAAATAACGTGAAAGTAATTGGCTAACTTGTGAACTTAATATGTTTTGACATTTGACAAATTATGAAGTGTTTATAGATCAAGTTATAATCCCCCGAAACACTAAAGATGTTAGAAGGGATTAAACTATGCTTCGTAATTATTTTATGTTCATGAATATTTGTTAGCCAAGATCCAATTGAAGAGCGTGAAAATAATTGGCTAACTTGTGAACTTGTGTCAAATAAAATCTCACCCTTGGAGATTAAGTACTTTTCCTTAGAGATCTTCTTGTTGAAATGATTTTTACGAAGATCAAGTACTTATTCGAATTTCGAGTTCGAATCTTAGTTCTCTTTTTGCTTGAGAACTTTCTTTATAAGAGATCTTGTATTAGATCTTAAGATGAAGTAGAGAAGTTAAGTACAAAACTAAAATAAAAAGAACTCAAATAAGAAGCTAAAAGTTACCACATTTGAGAAACGGTCGGAAAAGATAGCCGAAAAAATTCGACGGAGGTTCGGCCGGATTTTGGCACTTTGGTTGAACTTTGGAAGCCCTTCGGGAGGCCGGGAAGTGGTAGTGGATGAGCTCACTTGGTGGGATGAAGCTTGGTCGGGTGAAGCTAAGCTTGGGTTTTAAAAACCTTGTATATATGTATATATATATTTAAGAGAGAGAAGGTTTTTGAGAAGAAGTGTGTGTATAGAATTTGAGAGAGATGAAGAGAGGAACTTCTTGAAAAAATCCCAGCAAGTTTGTGGCTCGTTAGCTTGAAGAAAATGGGTTGGGGTGGGGGTTTATTTCTAGGAGAAGTTGGGTAAAATGAATGGTGGAGAATTGAGGAAAATGGATGGTGGATGATGTATGTCACTTGGATTGATGACATGGAAAGTAAAGTGTGTTTTTTTGCAGCTTGAAATATGAGACAAACAAGTTTATGGAGCCAAAAACTCAGCTGATTTATTTATATATTAATGTATATTTTTTCTTTTAATCTTTGTTTAAGCACTTAATTAAGCATTAAACACGAATAATTATGACCCCTTCAAAACTCATAAATAAATACCATAAAAAATATGATAATTAATTAAATAATATAAAATGTTGTCTTGCAAATTTTGGTCAACTTTGGTCAATGATAACAAGGTCAAACGTGGTCAACTGTGGGACCAACTGTCTCGATTTTTGTGCCTGGACAAAATTCTCGAAATGTTATAAAAAATTTACCATACTTAGAAAATACCATTTAAATGACCCATACCAAATTTAAAGTCATTCTAGTATGGGAAGTATTTTTACTAGATTTAAAATGATTCTGTCAGCATTTTCTTCCGAGTAAAAATACCATTGGTCTTGAAATGAAGGAGGTGGATCTTTTGACCAAAGTTTTGACTTGAATAAATAGTTAAAATATATTTCCTAATATATAAAATATATTTGGATGTTTAGGAAATATTTTTGAGTATTTTTGAATAATTTTCTCCAAGAAATGCTGATTTTATGAAATGGGAGAAAATTGTTGTAAGTGTACATGAAATGGGTTATACACCTGGATATTAATATTCCAACCATGAATAAAAAACTCTTTTGATATATGTAGAGATATATTTTGGAGCGAGGAGTAAAATATTTTGATATAGTACGAGTCTTCTAAATAATAATTCTGTTAGGAATATGTTGTGTACTTGATGATAACTTGAACAAAACACTTAGTAGATTTTAGTTAAGTGATTTTGTAACTTTGAACGTATGATCATTCTCAACATCCGTTGAAAAAGTAGCTTATGTAACAATAAGACAAGTAGCATATTTCTTCATACTTAGATAGCTTAGTGAACTAGATGTTGTAAATTTCCCAAGTTATGTTCACTACTAGATTGATATGCAAGATAGGACGGTTAATTGTAAATATTAGATGCCTTGTAATCTTGTGTAAATGAAGTAGAGTTAAATATCAAGAAGATAGTTTCAACGGATGATTTACAAAGCTTCGATGGATGATCAACCGGAGTTTCAACGGTTGATCAGATAAAGTTTCAACGGATGATCAATCTAAGTTCGAACGGATGTTCAAATTCAAAAAAGCAGTTGATAGTGACTTGACAGTCAAATGCGTTGATAGATGCAAATGGAATGTGGCATCCTGTTTGAAGGTTTTAGAGAACAAAGAAGGATTTCCATTTCCATGCTAAACAGATGATATTCAAAGATGCTGGAAAGAGAAGTGAAGGAGCATGAAGTTAGACTAGATATAGTTTTTCTTATTATCTTGTTTTATTATCATGTAACTTGGTCATATATAAACCAAAGGTAACAAGTTGAACCGTATTGATTCAATCCAAGTTAGCAAGAAAAACGAGAGAAATAGATAAAGCAAAATTTCTAAAGAATTTTCTTTGTAGTTCTTGTACTTCAACTTGTAAGCAGCTGTGAACAATTCTGTTACACAGGGTTCTCTACTTAATATATATCTCTGGTGGAAAAATTCAATCCACCAGAAAGTTTTTAAATACTTGTATTTAATTTCTGTGTGATTTGATTTCTGTTAAATTCTTATTTCGCACCATAGAAAATTAAACACAGTTATTATTGGTAGAAGAATCATTCTTAAAATTGAAAAGAAGCCAGAATTACATTCAACCCCCCTTCTGTAATTTTTGTTTAGATTGTTTGGGAATAACAACTGGTATCAGAGCTAGCTCTTGAAGAACAAAGAGTTTAAAGATCACAACAACTAACAAGATAAACATAAAAGATATTGGAGTAAAGATTCCATTTCTGGACAAAGACAACTATCACCATTGGAAGGTGAAGATGCATCTGTATCTCTTATCTCAAGATGAAGCATATGTGGGCTGCATTGAGAAAGGTTCACATGTCCCTATGAGAGCTGCTACAGGAAATGAAGCATCAGTCCTAAAGCCACAAGCAGAATGGTCTGATCCAGATAAAGAACAAGTTCAAAAGGATAAAAAGGCCATGAACATTCTGTTCAATGGTGTTGATAGTGACATGTTTGATAACATCATAAACTGTAAAACTGCTAAGGATGTCTGGGATACAATTCAAGTTATATGTCATGGAACTGAGCAAGGGAGAATAAAATGCAACTCTTGATTCAGCAATATGAGCATTTTCATAGTAAAGAAAGGGAGTCACTCACTGACATTTTCAGGAGATTCCAAAAACTACTGAATGCTCTAAAACTGCATGGAAGGGTATATCAAACAAAAGACTCAAACCTCGAATTCCTTAGATCTCTGCCAAAGGAATGGAAGCCTATGACAGTCTCATTGAGAAATTTTCAAGATTACAAGGAGTTCACATTGGATAGACTGTATGGTATTCTAAAAACCTATTGTTAGGTCCCAATTTGTTTGTAGAAGGGGGGTTGAATGCAAACAATACCGTTTAATCGAATAAAATGCGGAATAAAAAGGTGAAAAAAAATTCAAGTTAAATAAAACTTTTATTAAACTTGAAAGGTGTTACAACAACGGTATCTGTTACAAGGGATTAATCTCAAATCCATTATTACAAATCTAGAATAAATTCGACATGAACTTTTTCTATTTTTGCAATGAAAAGATTAAATGCTAAATGCGATTTGAGATTAAGTTCTAGGGATTTTAATCCGCTAAATTGTTACACAAGAACAAGATAAATAATTCTAGTGGTTTGGATTTAACTTTACAATCTAGAATTTTGATCTTGAATAGAGCAGATGAAAAATGAAATGATTTGCTTTTGTTTCTGCTGTGTTTTTGACTTGTGTGTTCTATTTGATTGATAGATAGAATGTCTTCTGCTTTCTGTTGTTTAAGTAAACAAAACAATCTAGTTGAATCAGCAAGACTTTCGGCAAGACAATCAAATGAACTGGCATGACAATCCATTTGAACTGGTAGGACTTTCGGTGAGACTATCCTTTTGAACTAGCAAGACAATCCCAATAGCTAGCAAGACAATCAGAATGAACTAGCAAGACTTTCGGTATGACTATCAATTGTCATACCGATTGTCATAGTAGTTCAAATCATATTGTCTTACTGAATTATTAATAGATTTTAATCTAATAAAAATTCTGAAAATCCTTAATATTAATTCTGAATTAATTAATCAATTAATTCAATTAATCAATAAATTAATCTTTGCAGATATAATTTATTTTCTTAATTAAATTATATGACTTAATTAATTAATAGAGAATTAATACTAATCTTGAGCAGCAACCATTCTTCTGAAAATCTTCTGAAAATCACTGTCAATTATGAATCAATTCCACCACTTCAATGTTGACACTCGATGTACTGTCTGGTTCATGAGTGACTAACTTCCGTGACGTTTCTTCAAGCCTTGACCTTGATACTCTTGATTTTCTTCAGACTGAATCCTTGTAATTAATTGATACCCTGACGAGATCTTTGTCACTTGATTAAATCCACAATCTTAATTTATATCACTAAGGCTTGATCAATTTCTTGAGCTTCTTCCAGTGAATTAAGTAATTAAGTCTGTAGATGAACAATGCTTCTTAATCCTTTGACATATGTTACTCTGTGAGATCTTTCTGATGATAGATCCACTATTTACTTATTACATTCTTATTTGAGTTGAGTTAAATCCTCGAATAAATAAATAGGCTATGACATATGCCTTTCAATCTCCCCCTATTTGCTTGTTAGATAATAACAACAAATACCTAGAGGATAACTCAACTAACAAATAAGAAAAAGATATAAACAGTAATGCAAAGTAAATAGCAGAAAAGTTCTGGATTATATTTAACATTTTCCAGATTCCAAAAGAAATTTACAAGAGAATACAAGATAGATGTTCCTCTAGCCTGAACATATAACTACATTAGTCTATCTTGATTCATAAAGCTCTAATCATATTACATTGAGTTTTGAGCTAATTGACTTCAGTTGTCTTCTCTTCTGACTTCACCTTCTTCTAAATCTTGAAGCAACTCCTTGTCAAAGACACGATCCTTTTCTGAAGTAAAGCTTGCTGGTCTGACTGGTTGAACTCCAACTGACTTCAGCTTATTCTTGAACTGATTGTACCTTTTAATATTCTTTTCACAATAAGCTTGAATCAAATCAGCAGCTTGAGTCTTCAACATGGATGAGTATCCAGCAGTTCTTAAATGATGTTCCATCCAGACCAGATGCCTAGCTGAGTAGTCTTTAAGAGATTATGCATCTAGCTGACAGATTTGAAGACAATCAGACTTAAAGAATCTCACCTGATGAGGATTGTTGACCACTTGAGGACTAGCCCTGCTGGCAAACTCTTTAAGTCTTTCTCGAAGAACTTCATTCAATTCTGAGCTTCTTTTTACTTTATTAAGAAGAACCCAAATCTCTGACAAAGAACGATTCTCAAACAGATGAAGTGACACCTTGAAAGATCCTTCACTCTGACAATATACAAAAATGCTCATCTCATTTAGGGATCTGTCAAAAGCAGCTGTGATCCTTGAGACTTCAGTCTTGATAGCATTCATGTACATGTCATTGTTAGGATTTGAGATTTCCAGCTTGTCAATAAGATGTAGGAACTGCCTATCATTGTTAGTGCTCAGCTGAGGCATATCAAGTACTCTCCTAGCTTCATCCCATTTTTCACCAATCTTCAGTCTGACATCTCTTCTCCTTTCTTGAGCCTTAATGTCATGAAGACGTTGCTTTTGAAGAGTTTCTGTTCTTTGTATGTCTTTCCTCATATCAATGATCTGGGAGACCTTTTTGAGTTCAGCTTCTTTTCTTTTCATCTCTGACTGCTGCTGCTGAAACTCTTTCTCAAAGATAGGATCCACTGTAGCTTCCTCTTCCCATTCTCCAAAATCACTTTCCTCTTCAGCTTCAAATAAACCATCTTTATCTTCCAAGACTGGTTCAGTGGGAATGTCAAAAATATCAAAGTCATCCTGTTCTCCACTGTAGTAGACATCATCATCCTTTCCTTTGTCTCCAGCAGAGGTATCTTTTTCTTTTCCCTTTCCACTACTCCCTTTCTTCTCCCCCTTAGTTGAGGGATCCTCTACTAACTTTCCTTTAGAACCTCCATGACCTCCATCACCTCCAGAGCCTGAGCCTCCACCAGACGGCCCTTTAAAGTAAGTTCTTTGTTCTTCATTAGGGCAGTGAAAATTCTTGATCATGAAATACAAGTGTTTCATTCCTTCATTAAGATGTTCCATGCCCGTTTCTGTCTTTAGAAATCTGGAGGATTCCAGTGCATGATTCATTTCAACCAGGTCTTCAAGAGAAGTCATTCTTGTATGTAGAGAGCAGAAGTTAGAAATGTCATCAGCTCATAAAGTTGGAGTTTCCTGAATGGAATTGAGCTTTGGTATGACAGTGGTCTTGAGATCTGAGATATCATTCCTGATGAGTGCCAGCTGATTGTTGACAGAGGTGGAAGAAGAAGACCGTTCAACCACTTGTGCTTTGAATGTTTGAGCTTCAGCTTGGCTTTTAACAAGTTCTTCTTTTAAAGCAGCAATTTGAGCTAACAGGTTTTCAGTGTCTGTCTCTATGTGTGCTCTCACCTGAATTTCACTCGTGTTTGGTTCACTCACCTCACGTGCTTGTGTTTCTCTCAATATAATTGCTCGTGAGGAGTCTTCCTGTTGCTGTTCTTATGTACCTGCAGTTAAAATCACCCTAGCCTCTTCAAGAGAGGTCAGTGGTGGTGCAATGGGAATTTGCGAGTCCCGATCCTCAGTCAAACCTATCATTTCATGTGAAATAGATGTCTGAATTGCTTCAGGGATAGATTGACCGAGTTGCCCTCCACTTTCTCCAGATAAATCAATGAGTGGAGAATCCCGTGAGGGAGCTAGATGTGTTGGATCTGGGAGGGGAGAAAATGACTCTATTAAAGGTGGCTGAGAGTCAGATTTTCCCTCAGAAGCATGTGACTACTCTTCTGCCGTAACTATGGCAGGCACTGTAACAGACTCTATGTGCATTCCTTGCTCTGTGTCCTGAGTATCATCTGTGGGTATGTATGGTTCCATTGTGAGTAATGGAATTGTGCTTGACTTAGTACAAGATGCCATGGCCCTATGGCGAATTTCAATAGATTCATCCTGTTGAGAGAATGTCTTCAGTAACTGTTTATTGGCCATTTCAAAGTCCATGTCCTGTTGGGAGGACAAGGATGGGCTTTCAGATGCCTCAGTATATGTTCTTCTTTTCTTGGGAGGAGGCAGAGCTGAGGGTTCACTCACATTTAACAATACACTACTTCCTATTAATCTTCTGGGTAACATTTTAGACAATGGGGGAGAGGTTTAGATAGGTTGTGACTCTGTGTTTGGCTCTATGACCTGGGATTGAAGCTGTGGTTCTACAACTTCATGGTCAGCCCTATCAACCACTGGGGGTCTTTCAACAGAAGTAGGAATGGAGTGAGAGTGAGGAATTACTACCTGTAACGGAAGAACATCTGATGTTGGAGGAGCCTGGGTGGCTTGAACCACTGGGTGGCTTGAACCACTGGAGGAAGATTGAAAATAGGTAAGGGAATATAAGTGGCCATGAAAGCAGATACAAGTACTGGAACTTGCATGAATTTGAAGGTTGTGTCTTGGCGGGTGTAAATCTTTTTGCTTATAGGAGGGGGTTCGGTTACTGCGGAGTTAGCAAAAAGGGCTTTGTGCTCAGGTGTGAGAAGATGATCTGCTATAAGCATGAGAAAACGAGCATAGTAACACGAGACCCTATGATTTGTAGAATGATCACGTAAAGCAGTAGTGAGACGTCTCAAGAGAATGGGTAAAAGTAGTTTGCCAAAATTGATCCTTTGATTGAAAACAACCGCAAGACCAATATACTGCAGAGTGGAAGTGATGTTGTGAAAGTTGGATTTAGTGCAGTTGGCAAACACTTTAGAAAGTGTATCGAAGAAAATGTCCCATTCAGATACCAAATTAGATTTTGATAACTTGGTTAAATTAATTACCCCCTGATAGTGAATATCATGGAAAAAGTTTGAAATATCATTTTCAGAGGGCAAATTACAGAAATTGTCTATAGGAAAATTTAAAGCTCGATTGACGACTGTTTCATCAACCACATACTGTGTGTTTGCCACGGTGAATGAAAAAGATTTAAAATCATCGGCCACAGTAGAGGTTTTGCAAATCAGTCTTAGCAGATCAACATTTAAAATCACATTTGATTTAATAGCAGAGCTAACAATCGAATGGTCATTTAAAAATCTAATCCACGGCTTAAATTTTTCTACATCACATTTATCTGGATTAAAATAACCAACAAGATTATGCGAAACAATTTGGAAATTGAGGGCCATTTAAAAATAATAATAAGACACACACTTTCAGAATTTTAAGAATAATATTAAGAAAATTCAAATTAATTAAATTAATTTAATAATTCAAATTAAATTAATTATAATCAAAAAATTTAGACAGAAATGTATCTCGTTAAAATTCTTAACTCACACACGCAGATTTGAAAAGCCAAAAGACACAAAACAAAAATTAAAATTAAAAATACCCAAAATCAACAAACCCGACTCGATTTTTAGGGGAACAAAATGAAGTGCAAAAGATTTTAAAAAAAAATTGGCAGCACTCCTGTATGTATATACGTGTGTGTATATATCAGGAGTGATGTTTTAGATTGCTTAGTAAAAACTCGAGCAAGGAAGATAATGACGATGGAATTGGTGTTTGGTCGAAGAGAGAGAGAGAGAGAGAACTGATGGAATTTTTGAAAAACAAAAAAAACTGACTGAATGACTTAACAAAACAACAAAAAAAAACTTATAAGTAGACAACCGGTATGACAATTCAGGATAGTCTTACCGATTGTCATACCGATAGTCTTACAAGGCAAAATCACATTAGAAAATAGAAGAAATAAAAGTAATAAAAATAATAAATACTAAATATATATAACTGGTATGAAAATCTGATAGTCATACCGATTGTCATACCAGTATAAAATAAAAGGAAAATATTTATATATAAGGTTTATAACTGGCAAGACAATTGATAGTCATACCGATTGTCTTGCCAGTATAAAATTATACTGATAACCAAAATAACACAATTATATACTGAAATGACTTTCAGCAAGACAATTTCAATTGTCTTGCCGATTGTCATTCTGGAAATAAAACAATTATAAATAGAATTAGTATGTACATATTTATATATATATATATATGTACTGAAATGATTTTCAGCAAGACAATTTTAATTGTCTTGCTGATTGTCATTCCAGTAGAAAGACAATTATATACTTACAGAAAATATTTATAAAAACAAAGACAATATTTCAGAATTAATTATTTTTATTCCAAAAATAGATTTCTGTTGAATTTTAGCAAATAAAATTCATAGAAAAATATTTTTAGAGAAAATAAAATATTCTGAGATATTTGAAATTAACAAGTAGAGTAAGTAAAACAGATAAGATAATATAAATTACATAGAATTAAGCAAAAAATTTGGAAAATGATAAAATAAATTTGCAAATAAATTTTTCATTTATGAAAAATTCATTTGTAAATTCACTCAAGAACAGATTTCAGATACTCACAAGTTTAATCACTAAAGCTATTCAACATACCCAATTTACCAACTAATTTGGTAAATGTGGATTCATCAAGAGGTTTAGTGAAAATATCTGCTATTTATTCTTCTGTTGGAACAAAAAATAGTTCAACAGTACCATTCATGACGTGCTCTCTAATAAAATGATACCTGATGTCAATGTGCTTTGTCCTCGAGTGCTGCACAGGGTTGTTGGTGATAGCTATTGCACTTGTATTGTCACATAAAATAGGAATTTTGTTCAATAAAGAGCCATAGTCTCGTAGCTGGTTCCTAATCCACAAGATCTGAGCACAGCAGCTTCCAGCAGCAATATATTCAGCCTCGGCCGTTGAGTTGGAAACTGTTTGCTGTTTCTTGCTGTACCATGAGACTAGCCTGCTACCTAGGAATTGCCAACTCCCTGAGGTTCTATCCTATCAACAACAATTCCTGCGTAATCTGAATCTGTATATCCAACAAGGTTAAAACCAGATTCTTTAGGGTACCAAATACCTAGATTTGGTGTTCCCTTAAGATATCTTAAGATTCATTTAACAGCAACGAGATGAATATCTCTAGGATCTGCTTGGAACCTTGCACATAAGCATGTAGCATACAAAATATCTGGTCTACCTGCAGTAAGATAGAGTAACGAGCCAATCATACCTCTGTAGCTTGTGACATCTACCTTAATGGAGTTTTCACATGGTCCAATCTTGACAGCTGTAGTTGATGGAGTCCTTGCTGATGCAGAATCCTCTAGATTGTACTTTTTGAGGAGTTCCTTGAGATACTTGGATTAACAAATAAATGTTCCATCTAACCTTTGATTTACTTGTAATCCAAGAAAGAACTTTAGCTCTCCCATCATGCTCATTTCAAACTTACTGTGCATTAACTTAGCAAATCTCTTACAGAGATTATCATTAGTAGACCCAAATATTATATCATCCACATAGACTTGGACTAATATAGTATCATTCTTATATTTTTTAGAAAAGAGAGTTTTGTATATGACACCTCTAATAAAGCTATTTTCAATAAGAAATTCAGAGAGAGTGTCATACCATTTTCTTGGAGACTGTTTGAGCCCATAGATAGCCTTGAAAAGAAAGAAGACAAAATCCAAATGATCTGGATCTTCAAAACCAGGAGGTTGCTCTACATATACCTCTTCATCTAGCTTTCCGTTCAGAAAGGCGCTCTTGACATCCATTTGATAAACTTTAAAGTTAGAGAATGCTGCAAATGCCAAAAATATCCTGATGGCCTCTAGTCTAGCCACTGTAGCATAGGTTTCATCATAATCAATGCCTTCATCTTGAGAATACCCTTTAGCTACCAGTCTTGCTTTGTTTCTTGTAACCACACCATCTTCATCTAGTTTATTCCTGAATACCCACCTAGTACCAACAGCTTTCTTGTGTATAGGTCTAGGTACCAGTTTCCAGACTTGTTGACTTTCAAACTGATTGAGTTCATCTTGCATAGCAATCACCCAATCTGGATCAGTCAGTGCTTCCTCAATCTTCTTAGGTTCCATCTCAGAAAGAAATCCTGAGAACAGACACTCATTTTGAGTAGCACGTCTAGTTCTGACTCCAACATCTGGATCACCAATAATCAACTCAAAAGGATAAGCTTTATTCCAGACAGTCTGTCTTGGAAGATTTGATCTTGATGATTCGCCTTGAAATTCATTGGGATGTTGTGTCCTACTAGATGATCCTTCAGTATCTCCCCCTGAGTTGTTGCCATGTTGACTTGAAGATTCTCCGTCAGTAGCAGTGGTATCTCCATTGTTGCCAAAGTTTCCATCACTATTACCTTGAGTATCATCATGATTAACAGGTTCTTCACCAGCAACAACCTCAGGTTCTTGACCATGTTCTGATTCTGAATCTGACATATCATCAAAGTTCAGTTTCTCAGAAGGATCTTCAGTTTGGATACTAGGGAGTTTAGTGTCATCAAATGTAACATTGACACTTTCAGTTACTTTGTGTTGATCAATGATATACACTCTGTATGATCTTCTTCCATATCTAACAAAAATACCCTCATATGCCTTTGCCTCGAATTTACCACGACGATCATCTCCATCCTTGAGCACGAAGCATCTGGCACCAAATACATGAAAGTATTTGATAGAAGGTTTCTGTTCATTCAAAATCTCATAAGGAGTTTTCATGAAGTCTTTGTTGATTAGAGTTCGATTCTAAGTATAACATGCAGTATTAACAGCTTCAGCCCAAAAGTACATTAGAAGACCTGATTCACTTAACATCGTTCTTGCAGCTTCAATCAATGTACGATTCTTCCTTTCTACCACTCCATTTTGCTGAGGGATTTTAGGAGCTGAAAATTGTCTGGTAATCCCTTTATCTATACAGAATCCATTGAGAAGTGAATTCTTGAATTCTATTCCATTATCTGACCTTATTGCTCTAACAGGGACATTAGAATCTAACTCAATCATCTTGATATGATCAATCACAACTTATGGTGTTTCATCCTTAGAGTGAAGAAATAAAACCCACGTATACTTGGAATAGTCATCAACTATCACAAGACAGTAACACTTCTTTGACATCAAAAGGACATTAACTGGTCCAAATAAATCCATGTGCAATAATTGCAGAACACCAGTTATGGAAGATGTGTCAGTGCCTCTGTGACTTGCTTTCTTTGACTTTCCTTTCTGGCAAGCCTCACATAGTCCTTCTGGGGAGAATTCCAGCTGAGGCAGACCTCTGACCAATTCTCTTTTGACAAGAGAATTCATTGTTTTGAAATTGAGATGAGAAAGTCTCTTGTGCCATAGCCAACTCTCATCTGACGATGCCTTTGTATAGAAACAATTGACTTCAGGATTGCTTCCAGAGTTCATGTCAGCTACGAACAGATTTCCTTTCCGGATTCCCATTAAGGAGGGTTTTTCACTTTTCTTGTGCAGAATCTGACACTTCAGCTTGTCGAATAAAACATTGTAGCCGTTGTCACAGAACTGACTAATGTTAAGCAGATTATGTTCAAGTCCTTGCACAACATACACATTTTCAATGATAACATTTCCAGCTAGCAAACAGCCATATCCCTCCGTTAAACCTTTGATGTTATCTCCAAAGGTAACCACTGGGCCAGCTTTCTCAACCACATTTGATAGCAGGGCTCTATCTCCGGTCATATGTCTTGATGATCCACTGTCAAGAATCCACACTACCGGTTGTACCTGTTTAATGCCCTACAATAGAAATGGATTAGACCTTCTTCGGAACCCAAGCTTGGCTGGGTCCGGCATATTTGTAAAATTGGCCTTTATCAGGCAAAACAACATTCTTAATTTTAATATTCTCAACTTTCTCAATGACTGGACATTTGACCTTGTGAACAGCCTTGACAAATTTCTGTTTAGGCTTAGGCACAAATGTCTCCTTTCTAGCTTTAGAAGGACTAGCAGTCTTAGACCTATCATGCTTTCTATTATTCACATGCTGACGAGGAGTAGTCTTATCATTAGAAACATGCTTACCATTAAAATAAGCATACATCAGATTAAAAGCACAAGACATACAATCGGGAACACCACATGCTTTATGAGAGGGATTAACAATAGGCAACTTATGCATGGTAGACATGGCATTTGTGTTATCCAACTCATGTGTGTCTGAGTTAGTCTCAGTTGCTTTCACAACCTTGACTGGAACTTTTGACACACTTGACTTGGAGACAGCTTTCTCATTAGCATTATCTTCAGCACGGATTTCTTCTTGAATAATAAATGAGGTCTCATCAAATGGTTCAGCAATTGATTCTTTATAGAGGGGTTCATCAACACCGTTAAGCACATGTGGTACTTCCCTGCCTTTAGCACAGACATGAGGAGGGGAGTTTATGCCTAATTTTCCAATAGCAGCATTGTAATCATAACCTATTCCAGATGTTTGATTAACAGCTTGCTTATTGTAAAACTCTTTGGACTTCGAACAAGAATTAAAGTAAGCTTTAACCTTAGCCTCAAGACCGGTGATCTTGTCTTTGAGAATAGTTTCAAGTTGTCTATAACAGTCAACTCTATTCTCTAGAAAAGATACTTGTTCTTTTAATTTATCTTGATTAATGTGCACAAGTCTTAATTCATTGACCTCTTTCTCAAGGTCTTTGATTTGTTGATTTAATAATTCATTATCACGACGAGCACAATCTAAGGAACCTCCTAGATGATAAACTAATTCAGCATCAGTAAATTTTACCTCTTTTCTTGACGATGAGGTGTTTGCATCACTAGCCATGAGAGCAAGATTCCCAACTTCTTCATCTTCACTGTCAGTATCATCCCAGCTTCTTCCCTTTGCCAGGTAAGCCCTTTCAGATTTACTCTTCTGATTAGAATCGTAAGAGTTCTTCCTAACTTGTTTTGGCTTCCTGCATTCTGTGGTAAAGTGTCCCAACTCATTGCAGTTAAAGCATCGAATGGTACTTCGATCAACCATCCCTGTTTTATACCCACCACTGCTGGTGTTAGAGGATGAAGATCCACCTTTATGGAATCTGTTGTAGTTGGACTTGTACTTGAACTTGGGATTCCTTTTGAATCTAACATTTGAGAATCTCTTGACAATCAGGGCCATTGACTCATCCTCCAATTGCTCCAGTTCTTCCAAGGAATAAAAATCATCTCCTGATTGATTTGTAGTAGGAGGATCAAATTCTGCTACTATCACATTTTCTTCAACCTTGGAAGACTGTACCATTCTTTCTGACTGTTGAGATTGTTGTTGATATTGTGGTTGTTGTTGTTGTTCATCAGCTACTAGAGCAGTAGACGTGCTGACCACTCTTCCTTTCCCGTAAACTTCCTTCTGCTGAATCTGCTCCAACTCATAAGTCTTTAACACACCATAGAGCCTTTCCAAAGAAATTTCACTCAGATCTCTTGCTTCTCTTATGGCAGTGATTCTATGTTCGAGATGAGTTGGCAGTGTTAGAAGGAACTTTTTGTTGACCTCTCTGATGGAATAGTATTTACCATTAATGTTCAGGTTGTTGATCAATGCATTGTACCTCTCAAACACTTCAGTGATTCCTTCTCCTGGATTGGATTTAAAGTATTCATACTCAGAGGTTAGGATTTCTAACTTGTTCTCCCTAACTTCCTCTGTGCCTTCATTAATAACCTCAATAGTTTCCCAGATATGTTTGGAATCTTTACAATTCATCACATGTCTATTCATCAAGGGATCAAAGGAATCTACTAAAATTAATTGAAGGCTAGCATCCAGGGAGGCTTCTTCTATTTCAGCAGGAGAGAAATCCTCAGGATCTTTCACATAAGTTTTAGCTTTGGTGTTCACCACATCATTTTCTATTACCTCTGGTTCAATAACCATTGGAATTTTTGGACCCTTCTTTAACACTTCCAGATATTTGGGATTAGCAACTTGTAAAAACAATAGCATCTTCTTCTTCCACATGATATAATTTTCTTTATCGAATAGTGGAATTTTAACGGTTCCAACTTTTTGTGTAGTCATTATGAATTTTTTTTTGTGTGAATAAAAAATTCAAGGAGTGAAAGAAACACAAAAGTCTAGGATATTGATTTGTACGTTAATCAGAAGGCTCTCATACCAATTGTTAGGTCCCAATTTGTTTGTAGAAGGGGGGTTGAATGCAAACAATACCGTTTAATCGAATAAAATGCGGAATAAAAAGGTGAAACAAAATTCAAGTTAAATAAAACTTTTATTAAACTTGAAAGGTGTTACAACAACGGTATCTGTTACAAGGGATTAATCTCAAATCAATTATTACAAATCTAGAATAAATTCGACATGAACTTTTTCTATTTTTGCAATGAAAAGATCAAATGCTAAATGCGATTTGAGATTAAGTTCTAGGGATTTTAAACCGCTAGATTGTTACACAAGAACAAGATAAATAATTCTAGTGGTTTGGATTTAACTTTACAATCTAGAATTTTGATCTTGAATAGAGCAGATGAAAAATGAAATGATTTGCTTTTGTTTCTGCTGTGTTCTTGACTTGTGTGTTCTGTTTGATTGATAGATAGAATGTCTTCTGCTTTCTGTTGTTTAAGTAAACAAAACAATCCAGTTGAATCAGCAAGACTTTCGGCAAGACAATCAAATGAACTGGCATGACAATCCATATGAACTGGCAGGACTTTCGGTGAGACTATCCTTTTAAACTAGCAAGACAATCCCAATAGCTAGCAAGACAATCAGAATGAACTAGCAAGACTTTCGGTATGACTATCAATTGTCATACCGATTGTCATAGTAGTTCAAATCATATTGTCTTACTGAATTATTAATAGATTTTAATCTAATAAAAATTCTGAAAATCCTTAATATTAATTCTGAATTAATTAATCAATTAATTCAATTAATCAATAAATTAATCTTTGCAGATATAATTTATTTTCTTAATTAAATTATATGACTTAATTAATTAATAGATAATTAATACTAATCTTGAGCAGCAACCATTCTTCTGAAAATCTTCTGAAAATCACTGTCAATTATGAATCAATTCCACCACTTCAATGTTGACACTCGATGTACTGTCTGGTTCATGAGTGACTAACTTCCGTGACGTTTCTTCAAGCCTTGACCTTGATACTCTTGATTTTCTTCAGACTAAATCCTTGTAATTAATTGATACCCTGACGAGATCTCTGTCACTTGATTAAATCCACAATCTTGATTTATATCACTGAGGCTTGATCAATTTCTTGAGCTTCTTCCAGTGAATTAAGTAATCAAGTCTGTAGATGAACAATGCTTCTTAATCCTTTGACATATGTTACTCTGTGAGATCTTTCTGACGATAGATCCACTATTTACTTATTACATTCTTATTTGAGTTGAGTTAATTCCTCGAATAAACAAATAGGCTATGACATATGCCTTTCACCTATGAGCTTAAAATAGAGGAAGATGAGAAGATGGGGAAAGGAAGAAAGAAGGGAGGGTCCATTGCATTAGTTGCTGAGCAAGAAAAGGAGAAGGAGATAAAGGTTGAAGCTGTTGAGTCTGCACCAAACCCTAGAGTTTGTGAAGGCAAGGGAAACGGGCTAGTAGCTGAACATAAAGACCATCTTAGTCAAGATTACATGGATGACATAGATGAGCATCTTGCTTTTCTATCTAGGAGATTTTCCAAGCTCAAATTCAAGAAAAATTTTGGAGCAGCTAAGTCAAACAGAAATATGGTTGATAAGTCTAAATTCAAGTGTGGCTTGGTAGGTCATTTTGCTAGTGAGTGCAGAAAGCCTGATTCTGGTAAAAAAGAAGTTTGATCCTATTGATTAAAAGTAGAAATACTTTGAGTTGCTCAATCAAAAGGAAAGGGATTTCATTACACAAGAAAATGACTGGGTTGCAGATGGATGAAGAGGATGAAGAAAATGACTTGATTTCAAAATAATGTCATCATTGAAGAGGTTGCCCTAGTGGATGGACTCAAGCACAATTAGTTGAGTATCAGCCAGCTTTGTGACAAGGGCAACTCAGTAACATTCAATTCTGAAGCCTGTGTTGTGACTAACAAAACAAGCAACAAAGTGGTTCTCAATGGAGTAAGAAAAGGAAATGTGTACTTAGCTGATTTCAACTCATCAAATGCAGATTTTATTACTTGTCTATTCAGCAAGGCAAGTCAAGATGAAAGTTGGCTATGGCACAAGAAGCTGTCCCACCTTAACTTCAAGACCATGAATGAGCTAGTTAGGAAAGATTTTGTAAGAGGTATCCCTCAAGTGGAATTCTCAAAGGATGGACTGTGTGATGCATGTCACAAAGGAAAGCAAATCAAGGCATCATTCAGAAAGAAGCTTGATTCAACAATTGAAGAACCTTTGCAACTATTGCACATTGATTTGTTTGGACCAGTCAATGTGTTGTCCATCTCAAAGAAAAGATATTGCCTAGTAATTGTGGATGATTTCTCAAGGTTCTCTTGGACATATTTTCTAAAATCCAAAGATGAAGCTAGTGAAATCATCATCAATCACATAATGCAAGTCAACAATCATCCTGATTTCAAAGTAAGAAGAATCAGAATTGATAATGGAACTGAGTTCAAGAATTCTGTGATTAGATCATTTTGTGAAGAGAATGGGATCATGCATGAATTCTCAGCAGCAAGAACTCCATAACAAAATGGTGTGGTGGAAAGGAAAAATAGATCTATTATTGAAGCTGCAAGGACAATGCTAGAAGAATCAAAGTTACCAATATACTTTTGGGCTGAAGCTGTAAATACTGCATGCTACACTCAGAATATTTCTTTGGTCAATGAAGCAAAATGCATGGCACCCTACCAATTGCTCAAGAATAGGAAGCCAACACTAAACTTTATTCATGTCTTTAGCTGTAAATGTTATATCTTAAGGCATCAAACTGATCAGCATGAGAAGTTTGATGCCAAAGCAGATGAAGACATTTTTGTTGGATATGTTGTTGAAAAAGCATATAGGGTCTATAATCTAAGAACAACATTGTTATGAAATCTGTACATGTTGCGTTTGATGATAAAAAGATTGAAGGACTGCAAGATGGAGATTTCCATGAACGCCTCAAATTTGATAATGTTGAGATAGTTTGTGATGATAGTGATGATGAGAGTGATCAAGAATAAAAATCTAAGGACAATGCGGAAAAGTCCACAACCAATGAAGCACATAATTCAACATCCATCGAGAGACAAAGTGCATCATCCGTTGGAAGGAAAAATTCAACATCCGTTGAATCATCAATAGAAATTGAGGGCCAATACAGATCACAATAAAAAAGGACCCCAACTATAAGTCATAGATCCACAAAATTAGGGGTAGTTTCTTCTAATCAAAACTCTGTCACACATCAAGACAACAATGAGGCCTCTTCATCTAGAGCTAATCTACCTCAACAGAGAAAGTGGACTAGAGATCACCCATTCGAACTGATCATTGGTGATGCATCTTCAAGAGTGCAAACAAGGAAAACAAATCAAGATAAATGTCTATATAGCAGCTTTCTATCTCAGGAAGAGCCTAAAAAGGTAGAAGAAGCTCTGTTGGATCCTTATTGGGTTTTAAATATGCAAGATGAGCTAAACCAATTCGAAAGGAATAAAGTACTCTTGAGCCTTAGTTAGAGGGAGTGTCAGAGAAGTTTTTCCAACCATAGTTCATAGGATATGAGTTAGAACCATGTGTCACAAGTTAATTCAAGTCAGGGCATTTTCTGCCCAGAAAAACAAGGGAACCTTGGACTTTTAGCTTAGGCCCAAGAAGGCCCAAGCCAGGCCCATGAGCCACATCAAGTTTGTGAGAAGCCCTTAGGTCAGGAGAGTCTTGTGTAAAAGTTTTGAAGGAAAAATTGTAGTTTAAGAGTGTCTAATGTACTCAAGAAACCATAGTTGTCATTCTGAAATTTGCACCAGTGAGCACTTTCACTTATCACATAGTTTTAGAATACTTAAAAGTGAGTATTAGGTCGACCACCATAGTTGTAAGATAGTATAAGGTCAGTAGAGCAAAAGGCACAAGTGAGGGTCAATAGGTTTTGGATAATTTAGGAAAGGCACATCGAGTTAGGAAGCCAAAATTTGAAGATCTTGTCTAGTTTAGCGACCAAGTGACTTAAGTTGTGAGTCGAGATCATCCAAGCCTAGTGTTGCATTATGGTGTTATTTGGTATTAATATACGATATGTGATTATGTGGCTACGTGTGTATATTTGAAATATAAAGGTGGATATAAATTAAGTGCATATAGGCCTAAGTGCCATCCGTGTTTAATTTCGGGTTGTAAATAGGTTGAGATGGTAAGAATATATTATAATGAGGATTATTATTATTTATGTAGGATCTCGAGACGAGGGAAAACTTGCCATAAAAGTCGAGTGAAGCTCCAGTTGCTCCTACTAGTCAGTCCAGACCAGCCTATCTCAAGGCAAGTGATTCAACTTGACCTTCATATTTACTATAAACAGTTCATATTTATTGATGCAATTATCCTGAGTCATTTTGATATGTTTAAATCAAGCGTATCTCTCGCTTATCTTTGAATTACATAGAGATGCCATGAACCCTCAAGTATGTATTGCAAGTAGTTCAAAAGTCTTTTCATGATAGTTAAATGCCATGATAAAATAAAGAGTTGTTATAATGTGAAGATAGCTTTCAAGAGTTAAAGCAGAAGTTGGTAACAGCTCCGGTGTTGGTACTTCCAGATGATCAAGGGAATTTTGTAATATTCAGCGACGCTTCACATAAGGGTTTGGGTTGTGTGTTGATGCAACACAGTAAAGTGATCGCATATGCATCAAGACAGTTGAAGCCGCATGAGTTAAAGTACCCGACACATGACTTGGACCTAGCCGCCATAGTGTTCGCACTCAAGATCTGGAGACATTACCTCTATGGAGAGAAGTGTGAAATCTACACGGATCACAAGAGTTTAAAGTACATTTTTACTCAAAAAGAGCTCAATATGAGGCAGAGGAGATGGCTGGAATTGATCAAGGACTATGACTGTTCGATAAATTACCATCCTGGAAAGGCGAACGTAGTGGCTGATGCTCTGAGTAGGAAGGAGAGATTGAATATGATGATAACATCAAAAGAGTTATCTGAAGAAATCGAAAGATTGGAATTGGAACTTTGTGCTTATGGAAAAGTCGAGGAAGTTTGTCGTACAATGACCTTTCAGCCAACACTAGTGGAAAAGATAAAGAAGTGTCAAGAGGAAGTAATGGAAAAAGAGAAGAATCAGTTATCTGGAGAGGAGATTAATACTCAAAGGGATGAGCAAGGGATACTAAGGTTTTCATCTAGAATATGGATTCCCCATGTACCTGAATTAAAGAATGAGATCCTCCATGAAGCCCACAATTCGAAATTTTCAATCCACCCGGGAAGCACCAAGATGTATCGAGACTTAAAGAAGAACTTTTGGTGGCCAAATATGAAGCGAGACGTGGCAGAATGGGTTGCGAAGTGCTATACTTGTCAGAAAGTAAAGGCAGAACATCAACGACCAAGCGGATTAATTCAGCCCCTGAAGGTTCCAGAATGGAAATGGGACAATATCGCTATGGACTTTATAGTGGGACTACCGTGAACGAAATTTGGGCATGACGTAATATGGGTTATAATTGATCATCTTACGAAGTCGGCGCATTTCCTTCCAATAAATGAAAAGTCGTCACTGGACAAGTTGGTTCATCTGTATGTGCGCGAAATCGTACTAAGGCATGGAGTACCCGTATCAATAGTTTCAGACAGAGATCCCCGATTTAACTCGAGATTCTGGAAGCAATTTCAGGAATGTCTTGGCACAAAGTTGAATATGAGCACGGCGTACCACCCGCAGACTGATGGCCAGAGTGAAAGGACAATTCAAATAATTGAAGACATGTTGCGCAGTTGTGCAATCGATTTTGCAGGAAGTTAGGACGACCATTTACCGTTGATTGAATTCTCTTATAACAACAGCTATCATTCCAGTATCGGCATGCCACCATACGAAGCTTTGTACGGGCGAAAATGTAGATCACCAACAAGTTGGGATGAAGTGGGAGAAGGAAGAATTCTCGGCTCGGAATTGGTACAACAGTTGCATGACTCGGTCAAGTTAATTCAGAAAAGGTTGCTTGCTGCTCAAGATAGACAGAGGAAGTATGCGGATCCAGCGCATAAGGACGTTCAATTCCAAATTGGCGAAGCTGTGTTGCTGAAGGTGTCATCTAGAAAAGGGTTGATGAGATTTGGCAAGAAAGGGAAATTAGCACCTAGATACATAGGTCCTTTTGAGATTTTGAGTCAAGTGGGAAAGGTGGCCTATGAGTTGGCCTTACCACCTCAGTATCAGCATGTGCATAATGTATTCCATGTGTCGTTGCTTAAGAAGTACAATCCTGACGCTAGCCATGTGATAGAATATGAACCTGTAGAAATTCAGGCAGACCTGTCATTTGTGGAGCAACCGGTTAAAATACTCGACTGGCAAGTAAAGAGTCTTAGAAATAAGTCAGTAAAGTTAGTAAAAGTACTTTGGAGGAACCCTAAGGTCGAAGAGTCGACTTGGGAGTTAGAGTCTGATATGCGTTCCTGGCATCCTTATCTTTTCTCTTAGATTCTGGGGACAGAATCCCTTAAGGGGGAGAGGATGTTACGACCGGCATTTTATGTAATATTATTTGTGGATTGGGTATAATATTAAAGTCAAATGAAAATATATTCAATGATTGTACGCTAGTGTGAGTGAAAATTTCTGCATTATAAATTTGCTTTGTGTAGTATATGATTTTTCAAAGCAAGAGATTATTTAATTTCTTTATTTTTTATTTTAAGGAATATTCTAAGCTTTGGAAAAATTTTCTTTTAAAAGGTATTTTGTTCACAAATTTTGAAAATGATTTTATAAAGTCTCTAAAAATCCAAGTTATTTTATGGTATAAATTTTATAATTTTTGAACTTGTATTTTATTTTATAAAAATAAATCTTTATAAATTTTATTTGTTATAATTAGCAAATTACATGGCTACCCTTGCATGCAAATACTCTTCCAATTCAACTAAGGGGCAAGAAAGACATTTCCATCCCCACTCACTTTCATTCTACCAACCAAATTACCACTTTACCCTTGCATGCAAATCTACCTAACTATATTGGAAGGTTACTCTTGTAAAATCTCAAATCCACTCACTTTTGGCCAAATAAAAACCAAACTAACATGATTATTACTCCACATTCACCCCACCATTTCCACACTCCTCATTTCCTCCCCCTCCTCTCGGCTCTCCCCTCTCCTCTCGGCTTTTTGGCCGAAGCCATACCCCCCTCCCTTTTTCTTCTTTCTTCATTCAAGCTCCCACTTTGCAATCAACTAAATGTTACTTCCTATATCTTGATCATACATAATTCAAAGAGTGATGAGTGAAAAGTTTAAGTTTAAAGGTTGCATGTAAAGGTTTTAGTGAAACTCAAAATATAACCTTGATTCTTGTGAGTTTAGGGTTGTTTTTGAGAGGACTACAAGGAATGGAGAAGTGCCAAATCTTGAGAGGGAAACTCTTGATGATTAAATGGCCATTCCCATCCATTTCATTCGGCCATGACCATATGGGAGCCGAATGAATGGTCCTTAAGACTATTCTTGTTGCTTAAATCAATTTTTGCATGTTTATGTGATAATGACTTGAATTTTATGGTGAAAATTTGATAAAACTCTTTGCATGCTAAGTGATCATCTAGGTATATCTTATGCTAGGCTTTCATGTCAATTTTATGATAGAACATATGTAGAAAATGTGTTGTTTTGGTTTGAAAAACCCGAAGGCATGCATGCATGTGGATTTCTATTAGAATATTGTAAGATTTTGATCATTTGGAAAGATTTTGTTAGTGAGCTTTAATTTCAGTAGGTATAATGTGTTAATATTGATTTATGCTTCTTGTTGCATGGTAATAATTCATGGTTATCTTTTATAAAATATATATCTTGTTGTTTCAAATGCATGAAGATTTGTGATTTGTGAAGTGTAGTCTCTTTTGTTTTGCCATAATTGTACCTTAGGTAAGGATGATCTCACCAAGGTTATTTTGAGAATAAGGGAGTTTGTACAGTAGAATACCATGTATAAGTCTTGGTTTAAGTATTGAGTCATTGTTAGTTGAGTTTGTCAAGTCAAAACCTTGGAAAAAGACAGTTATAGTTTCTGCAGAAAAATCAGTATAACACCCTGAGGTTTAGAGTGAGTTTTGACCATGTCATTGGTGTGCACTTTGAGGCCCAAGCTACCAGAAGTTAGTATTGGGAGTATATAAAAGGTTTTAGGAGTTGGTTGGAGGTTTGCATGTCATTTGGTTAGGTGCACAAGTAGAATAACAAAATCTGTCCAGCAGGGGACAGTTTTGTTGCAACTTATAAATAGGGAGATTTGACCATGTCATGGGTAGGCCCTCATTAGGCCCAATTGGGCCTAAGTTAGAGGGAGTGTCAGAGAAGTTTTTCCAACCATAGTTCATAGGATATGAGTTAGAACCATGTGTCACAAGTTAATTCAAGTCAGGGCATTTTCTGCCCAGAAAAACAGGGGAACCTTGGACTTTTAACTTAGGCCCAAAAAGGCCCAAGCCAGGCCCTTGAGCCACATCAAGTTTTTGCGAAGCCCTTAGGTCAGGAGAGTCTTGTGTAAAAGTTTTAAAGGAAAACTTGTAGTTTAAGAGTGTCTAATGTACTCAAGAAACCATAGTTGTCATTCTGAAATTTGCACCAGTGAGCACTTTCACTTATCACATAGTTTTAGAACACTTAGAAGTGAGTATTAGGTCGACCACCATAGTTGTAAGATAGTATAAGGTCATTAGAGCAAAAGGCACAAGTGAGGGTCAATAGGTTTTGGATAATTTAGGAAAGGCACATCGAGCTAGGAAGCCAAAATTTGAAGATCTTGTCTAGTTTAGCGACCAAGTGACTTAAGTTGTGAGTCGAGATCATCCAAGCCTAGTGTTGCATTATGGTTATTTGGTATTAATATACGATATGTGATTATGTGGCTACATGTGTACATTTGAAATATAAAGGTGGATATAAATTAAGTGCATATAGGCCTAAGTGCCATCCGGTTTAATTTCGGGTTGTAAATAGGTTGAGATGGTAAGAATATATTATAATGAGGATTATTATTACTTATGTAGGATCTCGAGATGAGGGAAAACTTGCCATAAAAGTCGAGTGAAGCTCCAGTTGCTCCTACCAGTCAGACCAGACCAGCCTATCTCAAGGCAAGTGATTCAACTTGACCTTCATATTTACTATAAACAGTTCATATTTATCGATGCAATTATCCTGAGTCATTTTGATATGTTTAAATCAAGCGTATCTCTCGCTTATCTTTGAATTACATAGAGATTCCATGAACCCTCAAGTATGTATTGCAAGTAGTTCAAAAGTCTTTTCATGATAGTTAAATGCCATGATAAAATAAAGAGTTGTTATAATACTTGATTGATCCTCTTGATTAACATGATGATGATTCCTAAGTATTGATATCTCATCCTGATGCTTGAACCCCTATAGAACCTTACCTTAAACTTTGATAGTCAGAAACTTACCAACATGATTCCTCATTGATTGATACCCTCTTTCCTATCCTAAAGCTTGACAATTCTGATATATACATTCATCCTGAGCTACAGATCATTACCTTAACACCCATAGTATTCGTGAAGCTTATCTTCTTAATGATCCAACACCTGTACCTTGACGAGAAACCATTGCTTTAAGCCCAGTTTGGCATTACCCCTTCATATTATCCATTAGTCTCACCATATTTTCCTGTCCAAGTTCTGACATATGAAAACCTTTTGGTTACCCTAATAGAGTAAAGTTTTGTGAATCATGGCCCTGAGATTTAGTACCATATTTCCCGTGTTTCGAGTTGATCTATATTCCCTTAATAAAAATGTTTACTATTAAAAGAGATTTTGTTATAATTCGGTATCAGCTTTTGAAATAAATAAAATATGGGTTTTCAGTCCCAAAGGGGAATAAATGTTTTCTTGAATAGTGGATCTGGACTGAGACGCGAGTCCTTTCCACACTTATATTAGGCTTAAAAGTTGCCTAGGGATTCACGTTAATGTTTTAGAACCCAGCGAGGTTCGGGATTACTTCGCGGCTGATCACCGGCTATAATCCGTAGCGTCATAAAATGATATTAATTAAGACATGATTTTTTTTAAAATTGTTTTGATACAAGAAAAATGATGACATCTCACATAGTTTTATCTCTCGTTATCATTAGTTATGTCTTTCCATTGGCATTCTTAAAAGTATATCTCGATTTATGTTTTGTGTTGTGCTGTTAGCACTTGTTGAGCATTTGGCTCACTTCTTGCTTTACCCTGATATTACAGCTAGCAGCTATGGTTAGATTCAAGCAGACTGCCTGTAAGACCTGTGATGCTGATGCTTATGTTCGAGCTCAGGTAGAATAAGTATAATAGTTGTGTGAGGACTCGGTATTTGTAATCAGATGTAATAGTTGGTAGTGTTGGGCTGTTCCAAACCCTAAACTGTAAGATCTTGGATTTGGTTGCATTATTTCTTTTAAAATGATGTAATAGCTATATTTATTTTGCTGTTAAAGTTGGGGGTGTGACAAGAAAAGTGCTTTAAATTGCCTGAAAATAACACACTAGCTCCATACACAGACACTAATGTGAGTAACATGCTAGTCTCTATGGGTTATGCTCTAACTGCCACTAAGTTAGGTGAAGTTAAAAGATTAGACCTTAGAAACAAATAGAGTTTCTTGTGTGATTCTTTCATTAAAGTATTTTCTGGAAAAATCAGTAATTTTGATGATGTATCTTACTCACTTGTTCACATGCTTTAAATGCTTCTTAGTGATATGTACTTCAATTTCAGCACATCTGTCATATATGAGATAGGGAGTAAATTAGGGGATATTAAAAAGAGATCTAAGAATATCTATTATGCTAGATTTTTCATGATTCTAACTAATTTTGTTTCTGAGAATCTCTCAGTTGAGAACCCAACAAACATGCTAGATTATTGGGTCCAAGAGAGATTGAGTCGGCTCTTTTTCAATAAAAAGGTTTTAAGATTGGAATGGTTACTGGTTATAGCGTAGGTGATCGAGATATCGGTCCAGATATAATATCTTTCAAGGCGAATATATGCCTTTTCTGGGGCCATATAGGTATTGTATGGCTGCGGGATACAGGTAGTACCTATATTTACGGTATGGCTGCGGGATATCGGTGCTGTTTCGTGACTGATCATCAGGAACAACATGAAATATAATTGCTTCCAATCTAAACTGTTATTTCTAAATTATTTTTGACAATCATGTAATAAATGATTTATCAACTGTTTCTGTTTTGAATAAAAGGTGACATGCAGTTTTGATTCAGTTTCTGCTTGATGTGGATATTTTGGTTGTTGTTAATTATCAAAGTTGGTATCAGTATAGATGATTGATGTTGACTTCAGTATGGGATGTTGTGAGCATCAAAGTTCGTATTGATATCTAATTTGATATGATAATAAAATGAGTATTGATATCAAGAGTTCGGTTTTGAATAAAGTTAATGATTCAATCCATAGTCATTGCTTCTTGTTATTGTTGTTTATGATATTTCCGTAAACATTGTTTTACGAGTTTTTATTCTCGTCAAGATTCAAAGTATTGCTAAAGCATTTCATTCAAAAATATCAAAAAGAGTTTTTAATACAGTGAGAAACAATTATCCGATTCTTTAATAAATTTTCTATTTCAGCAATTAGGATTTTAAAATGATCTGCGCTATTGCAGATGTCGGTTTTATATCAAAACGTCCATATATACATTGCAATGATCTTGCTGAGCATTTCTTTCGCTCATACTTGCCTGTTTTAGAATTTAACCTGCAGTGAGGATTAACTTGTGATGTTTAGCCACGTAATTCGAGGAAGCAAAGAAGAAGCTTTTGGAAGGTGGTTGGTCCAGGGTTTGCGGGTTAGAGTAAGTTCTTTTGTGTACAGTTGTTTATATTATATTATATTATAATTGTGTATTGTATTTTTGGGCCTAGTATACTTCTTTTCGAAGTTATACTAGCGGGTTAGGTTTTGAGTTTTGGAATCTGTTGAAAAGAGTTTTAAGAGGAAGTAAAAGAAAGTGAAAAATTATTTGTAGAATTTGGAATTCTTATTTCTAGAACCGTAACCTTAAAAGATCTTGGATTAGTTGGGGTCATAGATGCTAAATATCTTCCGTTGGCATTTGTATTTTGATTAAACAGGTTAATTTGGATTGAGGTTTCATCATGATGACAAAATCCTCTGACCCCGGATTTGGGAGCGTTATAGTGAACATCAAAGAAGCCCTAAGAATAAGGTTGGAGAGGTGAATGAATCTCAGCGTAGCCACACTGTAGTTTTCCAACAAACTGTCATGATTAATAAGGACATCATCTCATTGCTAGTTGCCTCCTCCCAAAAGGATATAACTATTAAACAAAGCTCTCAGCCAAGAGCACAGGCCAAAAGGGTAAGGGACACAAGCTCACCCCAAACCTATGCTAGAAAGAAGAAATCCAAACACATCGGGGATACAAAGGGTGCACACACATGCCTACTGCAGTCAAAGACTCAGTACATACACCTTTCCAAAGTCAGTTTGATGTGGCTCCAATAAATGTGGAGTCACAACCAAAATCTTTAACAATAGAAGCACCAAACACACCAAACTCACCCACACATTAACTGGATGTAGATATGATTCATACATCAATTCCTGATTCTCCATCTTTAACTCTCATGAAGGAGCCAAAAATCCAAGCAAGTGAGCATCATCTTTTAGATGATTTGTTGGCTCACTTACCATTTCTTTCTAAATATACTAAAACATCTGTGCAAAATCTCAAATCAATCACTACAGATTCAACAGTAGTTTCTACTCCGAACTCTATCATTTCTTCTATCTCGACGGATATTGTTCATCCATCGACTAGTGATTGTATCTCGACAGATGTGCTTACCAACAGTTATCCGTTGAAACTCTCAACTACTGTTTCGACGGATGTTCCTCATCCTTTGAATATCACTACACAACTTCAAACTTCAACAAATGTTATAAGTTTAGATGATCTAGTGGTTGTACAATCACTCTTAGGATTGAGGGAAGGGAGTGAATTGAGTGAGAGGTTGAGGTGCTCTCAGGCAAAAGGAGAGGAAAAGAGTGAACACATGCAAGCTATTTCTTTCAGCTTGGCAAAACTGAGTGAGGGGAGTTCCACCTTAGTAGGTGAAGGTGAGGGTGTGAGGGTAGGAAGCCAAGGGGAGCCCTTGATGCAAGAAAAGAGAGATAATGAGAGAAAAATAGGTACAAAAGTATGGGAAGAGCCAATTATAAGTGAGTTAATGGATGTCAATGAGGCTGAAAAGAAATAACTAATTCAACAAGAATATCAAGCTGTCTTAGATTCCGTTTCTTATGAAGCTGAGACATATACTCACCTTGTTCCAGCTTATCAAGTTTTGGCTGAACAGGATAATGTGGCTGCTGAAAGAATGCTAAATTTGGTTAATACAACTGCCTCCATGCAAAGAACCAAAGATGCCATCTCAGCCATGCCACCCACATCTGGTGATGATGTTGACTATGGAACTGGTGGTTCTGAGGATATTTTTGGGGATGATGTGGATGATGAAGGAGAGTTCATGGACATAGGGGGAGAAACAGGCCCCGACCCAAGATCAAACATTCCATCTTGGGTGTTTTCCAAAGAGTGTGATGAGCATCATTTCAAGTCTACTCTTTTTCACATAATTCAATAAACTCAGACAGCTCTCCAAGCCACTACAAATGCCAACACCAAGAGACTTCTTCAACCACATCTAGACTCTCTTCACCTCCACCAAATTCAATCTCTCCAGCATAATTAAAAGGTCACTACACTGAAAACTGAAATTGGTCAGATGTTGCTGAAAGATTGGAGGCTAAGTTTCCTGAAAAAACATGCTGGACACCAAAAGGAAATTGAGGAAAAACTATCATTTAGACACCAAAGTGGACTCTTTGGACAAAAGACTAAAAAATCTAGAAGCTTCAATAACTGCCATCCATTTACATCAAGCCCAACAAACTCAGCTACTTCAAAAATTGGTGGCTGCACAGACCTCAACCTCCACTCAATTTGATGCTAACAAAAAGGGGGAGAAAGATATTATTCCAGCTAGTCAAGGGGAGTCAACAAGTGTGGGGGAGCAAGTTCTCCAAATTCAAGTAAGCAAAGTAATTGTTCCAGCAATTACTTTTCCAAAGCCACCAGTCTTGCACAATATTGATCTGATCAAGATAGCAGCTGCTAAGTTGGAATTAAATGAGAAAACTAAACAGCTTGATATTGCAGCAGTTGAAAAAGAACTAGATGACAAATAAAAGAAAATTGATGAAGAAATTCAAAAGAAGTTTGGTCTAATTGAGAAGAAAGACAAGGTCTTTTCTCACATCTCTCAGGTGAGAAAAATTTTAATCAATGAAATGAGCCTAGCAAACTTAGAAAGGAGTCAATCCTCAACAATCAAGTCTCCAAAGGCCAGTGTGATTTTCAAGCCAAAAAGGAATTATCCAAAGAATTCAGCCAAAAATCCACTGGACCTATCATATGAAACCCCTAGGCCAGATGAAAAGAAGTTGCTTGGTAGGTCTATAGCTTTCTTCAAAGACCCTAGAGACTCAATGCTAAAGAAAAGGATTGCTAAAATGTACAGAAAAGGGTTAGAGTAAGTTCTTTTGTGTAAAGTTGTTTATATTATATTATATTATAATTGTGTATTGTATTTCGGGCCTAGTATACTTCTTTTCGAAGTTATACTAGCGGGTTAAGTTTTGAGTTTTGGAATCTGTTGAAAAGAGTTTTAAGAGGAAGTAAAAGAAAGTGAAAAATTATTTGTGGATTTGGAATTCTTGTTTCTAGAACCGTAACCTTAAAAGATCTTGGATTAGTTAGAGTCATAGATACTAAATATCTTCCGCTGGCATTTGTATTTTGAGTAAACAGGTTAATTTGGATTGAGGTTTCATCATGACGACCAAATCCTCTGACCCCGGATTTGGGAGCGTTATAGTGAACATCAAAGAAGCCCTAAGAATAAGGTTGGAGAGTGCATGAATCCCAGCCTAGTCACACTGCATTATTCCAACAAACTGTCATGATTAATAAGGACATCATCTCATTGCTAGTTGCATCCTCCCAAAAGGATGTAACTATTAAACAAAGCTCTCAGCCAAGTGCACAGGCCAAAAAGGTAAGGTATACAAGCTCACCCCAAACCTATGCTAGAAAGAAGAAATCCAAACACATTGGGGATACACAGGGTGCACACACATGCCTACTGCAGTCAAAGACTCAGTACATACACCTTTCCAAAGTCAGTTTGATGTGGCTCCAATAAATGTTGAGTCACAGCCAAAATCTTTAACAATAGAAGCACCAAACACACCAAACTCACCCACACATTAACTGGATATAGATATGATTAATACATCAATTCCTGATTCTCCATCTTTAACTCTCATGGAGGAGCCAAAAATCCAAGCAAGTGAGCATCATCTTTTAGATGATTTGTTGGCTCACTTGCCATTTCTTTCTAAATATACTAAAACATCTATGCAAAATATCAAATCAATCACTACAGATTCAACGGTAGTCTCTACTCCAAACTCTATCATTTCTTCTATCTCGACGGATATTGTTCATCCGTCGACTAGTGATTGTATCTCGACAGATGTGCTTAACAACAGTCATCCGTTGAAACTCTCTACTACTGTTTCGATGGATGTTCCTCATCCGTTGAATATCACTGCACCACTTCAAACTTCAACAAATGTTATAAGTGCATATGATCTGGTAGTTGTACAATCACTCTTAGGATTGATGGAAGGGAGTGAATTGAGTGAGAGACTGAGTTGCTCTCTGGAAAAATGAGAGGAAAAGAGTGAACACATGTAAGCTATTTCTTTCATCTTGGCAAAAGTGAGTGAGGGGAGTTCCACCTTAGTAGGTAAAGGTGAGGGTGTGAGGGTGGGAAGCCAAGGGGAGCCCTTGATGCAAGAAAAGAGGAATAAAGAGAGAAAAGTAGTTCAAAAGTATGGGAAGAGCCAATTGTAAGTGAGTTAATGGATGTCAATGAGGATGAAAAGAAATAACTAATTCAGCAAGAATATCAAGATGTCTTAGATTCTGTTTCTTATGAAGCTGAGGCATATACTCACCCTGTTCCAGCTTATCAAGTTTTGGCTGAACAGGATAATGTGGCTGCTGAAAGAATGCTAAATATGGTTCATACAACTGCCTCCATGCAAAGAACCAAAGATGCCATCTCAGCCATGCCACCCACATCTGTTGATGATGTTGACTATGGAACTGGTGATTCTGAGGATATTTTTGGGGATGAGGAGGATGATGAAGGAAAGTTCATGGACATAGGGGGGAAACAGGCCCCGACTCAAGATCAAACATTCCACCTTGGGTGTTTTCCAAAGAGTGTGATGAGCACCATTTGAAGTCTACTCTTTTTCACATTATTCAACAAACTCAGACAGCTCTTCAAGCCACTACAAATGCCAACACCAAGAGACTTCTTCAAGCACATCTAGACTCTCTTCAACTCCACTAAATCCAATCTAACCAACACAATCAAAAGGTCACTACACTGAAAACTAAAATTGGTCAGATGTTGCTGAAAGATTGGAGGCTAAGTTTCCTGAAAAAACCATGCTGGACAGCAAAAGGAAACTGAGGAAAAACTATCATTTAGACACCAAAGTGGACTCCTTGGACAAAAGACTCAAAAATCTAGAAGCTTCAATAACTGCCATCCATTTACATCAAGCCCAACAAACTCAGCTACTTCAAAAATTGGTGGTTGCACAGACCTCGACCTCCACTCAACTTGATGCTAACAAAGAGGGGGAGAAAGATATTATTCCAGCTCGTCAAGGGGAGTCAACAAGTGGGGGGAAAGTTCTCAAAATTCAAGTAAGCAAAGTAATTATTCCAACAATTACTTTTGCAAAGCCACCAGTCTTGGACAATATTGATTTGATCAAGATAGCAGCTGCTAAGTTGGAATCAAATGAAAAATCTAAACAGCTTGATATTGCAGCAGTTGAGAAAGAACTAGATCACCTTCTCCGTCTTTAAGGCGAACCGTATGGCGGCTGGAAAGAAAGATGCGGCTTCCTGTTTCAGTTAAAGGGGCAGGAGAACATGTTGTTCCTGTTCAATATCGTCAAGAATTAGAAGTGGAGTCAGATAGAATCTTGGGCATAACTGATGAGGAAATTCAAAATAAGTTTGGTCCAATTGAGAAGAAAGACAAGGTCTTTTCTCAAATCTCTCAGGTGAGACAAATTTTAATCAATGAAATGCGTCTAGCGAACTTAGAAAGGGGTCAATCCTCAACAATCAAGTCTCCAAAGGCCAGTGTGATTTTCAAGCCAAAAAGGAATTATCCAAAGAATTCAGCCAAAATTCCACTGGACCTATCATATGAAACCCCTAGGCCAGATGAAAAGAAGCTGCTTGGTAGGTCTATAGCTTTCTTCAAAGACCCTAGAGACTCAATGCTAAAGAAAAGGATTGCTAAAATGTACAGAAAAGGGTTAGCGTAAGTTCTTTTGTGTAAAGTTGTTTATATTTTATTATATTATAATTGTGTATTGTATTTTTGGGCCAAGTATACTTCTTTTTGAAGTTATACTAGCGGGTTAAGTTTTGAGTTTTGGAATCTGTTGAAAGGAGTTTTAAGAGGAAGTAAAAGAAAGTGAAAAATTATTTGTGGAATTTGGAATTCTTGTTTCTAGAACCGTAAACTTAAAAGATCTTGGATTAGTTGGGGTCATAGATACTAAATATCTTCCGCTGGCATTTGTATTTTGATTAAACAGGTTAATTTGGATTGAGGTTTCATCATGACGACCAAATCCTCAGACCCCGGATTTGGGAGCGTTATAGTGAACATCAAAGAAGCCCTAAGAATAAGGTTGGAGAGTGAATGAATCCCAGCCTAGCCACACTGCAGTTTTCCAACAAACTGTCATGATTAATAAGAAAATCATCTCATTGCTAGTTGCATCCTCCCAAAAGGATGTAACTATTGAACAAAGCTCTCAGCCAAGAGCACAGGCCAAAATGGTAAGGGATAAAGGCTCACCCCAAACCTATGCTAGAAAGAAGAAATCCAAACACATTGGGGATACACAGGGTGCACACACATGCCTACTGCAGTCAAAGACTTAGTACATACACCTTTCCAAAGTCAGTTTGATGTGGCTCCAATAAATGTTGAGTCACAACCCAAATCTTTAACAATAGAAGCACCAAACACACCAAACTGACCCACACATTAACTGGATATAGATATGATTCATACATCAATTCATGATTCTCCATCTTTAACTCTCATGGAGGATCAAAAAATCCAAGCAAGTGAGCATCATCTTTTAGATGATTTGTAGGCTCACTTGCCAATTCTTTCTAAATATACTAAAAAATCTGTGCAAAATCTCAAATCAATCACCACAGATTCAACAGTAGTCTCTACTCCAAACTCTATCATTTCTTCTATCTCGACGGATATTGTTCATCCGTCGACTAGTGATTGTATCTCGACAGATGTGCTTAACAACAGTCATCCGTTGAAATTCTCAACTACTGTTTCGACGGATGTTCCTCATCCGTTGAATATCACTGCACCACTTCAAACTTCAACAAATGTTATAAGTGTAGATGATCTAGTAGTTGTACAATCACTCTTAGGATTGAGGGAAGGGAGTGAATTGAGTGAGAGACTGAGTTGCTCTAAGGCAAAAGGAGAGGAAAAGAGTGAACATATGCAAGCTATTTCTTTCAGCTTGGCAAAAGTGAGTGAGGGGAGTTCCACCTTAGTAGGTGAAGGTGAGGGTGTGAGGGTGGGAAGCCAAGGGGAGCCCTTGATGCAAGAAAAGAGGGATAATTAGAGAAAAGTAGGTTCAAAAGTATGGGAAGAACCAATTATAAATGAGTTAATGGATGTTAATGAGGCTGAAAAGAAATAACTAATTTAGCAAGAATATCAAGTTGTCTTAGATTTTGTTACTTATGAAGCTGAGGTATATACTCACCATGTTCCAGCTTATCAAGTTTTGGTTGAACAGGATAATGTGGCTGCTGAAAGAATGCTAAATTTGGTTCATACAACTGCCTCCATGCAAAGAACCAAAGATTCCATCTCAGCCATGCGACCCACATCTGTTGATGATGTTGACTATGGAACTAGTGATTCTGAGGATATTTTTGGGGATGATGAGGATGATGAAGGAAAGTTCATGGACATAGGGGGAGAAACAGGCTCCGACTCAAGATCAAACATTCCATCTTGGGTGTTTTCCAAAGAGTGTGATGAGCATCATTTCAAGTCTACTCTTTTTCACATAATTCAACAAACTCAGACAGCTCTTCAAGCCACTACAAATGCCAACACCAAGAGACTTCTTCAAGCACATCTAGACTCTTTTCAACTCCACCAAATCCAATCTAACCAACACAATCAAAAGGTCACTACACTGAAAACTAAAATTGGTCAAATGTTGCTGAAAAATTGGAGGCTAAGTTTCCTAAAAAAACCATGCTGGACACCAAAAGGAAACTGAGGAAAAACTATCATTTAGACACCAACGTGGACTCCTTGGATAAAAGACTCAAAAATCTAGAAGCTTCAATAACTGCCATCCATTTACATCAAGCCCAACATACTCAGCTATTTCAAAAATTGGTGGCTGCACAGACCTCAACCTCCACTCAACTTGATGCTAACAAAAAGGGGGAGAAAGATATTATTCCAGCTAGTCAAGGGGAGTCAACAAGTTACGGGAGCAAGTTCTCATAATTCAAGTAAACAAAGTAATTGTTCCAGCAATTACATTTCCAAAGCCACCAGTCTTGGACAATATTGATCTGATCAAGATAGCAGCTGCTAAATTGAAATCAAATGAGAAATCTAAACAGCTTGATATTGCAGCAGTTGAGAAAGAACTAGATCACCTTCTCCATCTTTAAGGCGAACCGTATGGCGGCTGGAAAGAAAGATGCGGCTTCCTGTTTTCAATTAAAGGGGCAGGAGAACAGGTTGTTCCAGTTCAATATCGTCAAGAATTAGAAGTGGAGTCAGATAGAATCTTAGGCATAATTGATGAAGAAATTCAAAAGAAGTTTGGTCCAATTGAGAAGAAAGACAAGGTCTTTTCTCACATCTCTCTGGTGAGACAAATTTCAATCAATGAAATGAGTTTAGCGAACTTAGAAAGGGGTCAATCCTCAACAATCAAGTCTCCAAAGGCCAGTGTGATTTTCAAGCCAAAAAGGAATTATCCAAAGAATTCAGCCAAAATTCCACTGGACCTATCATATGAAACTCCTAGACCAGATGAAAAGAAGCTGCTTGGTAGGTCTATAGCTTTCTTCAAAGACCCAAGAGACTCAATGCTAAAGAAAAGGATTGCTAAAATGTATAGAAAAGGGTTAGAGTAAGTTCTTTTGTGTAAAGTTGTTTATATTATATTATATTATAATTGTGTATTATATTTTTGGGCCTAGTATACTTCTTTTTGAAGTTATACTAGCGGGTTAAGTTTTGAGTTTTGGAATCTGTTGAAAAGAGTTTTAAGAGGAAGTAAAAGAAAGTGAAAAATTATTTGTGGAATTTGGAATTCTTATTTCTAGAACCGTAACCTTAAAAGATCTTGGATTAGTTGGGGTCATAGATACTAAATATCTTCCGCTGGCATTTGTATTTTGATTAAACAGGTTAATTTGGATTGAGGTTTCATCATGACGACCAAATCCTCTGACCCCAGATTTAGGAGCGTTATAGTGAACATCAAAGAAGTTCTAAGAATAAGGTTGGAGAGTGAATGAATCCCAGCCTAGCCACACTTCAGTTTTCCAACAGACTGTCATTATTAATAAGGACATCATCGCATTGCTAGTTGCATCCTCCTAAAAGGATGTAACTATTGAACAAAGCTCTCAGCCAAGAGCACAGGCCAAAAGGGTAAGGGATACAAGCTCACCCCAAACATATGCTAGAAAGAAGAAATCCAAACACATTAGGGATACACAGGGTGCACACACATGCCTACTGCAGTCAAAGACTCAGTACATACACCTTTCCAAAGTCAGTTTGATGTGGCTCCAATAAATGTTGAGTCACAGCTGAAATCTTTAACAATAGAAGCACTAAACACGCCAAACTCACCCACACATTAACTGGATATAGATATGATTCATACATCAATTCCTGATTCTCCATCTTTAACTCTCATGGAGGAGCCAAAAATCCAAGCAAGTGAGCATCATCTTTTAGATGATTTGTTGGCTCACTTGCCATTTCTTTCTAAATATACTAAAACATCTGTGCAAAATCTCAAATCAATCACCACAGATTCAATAGTAGTCTCTACTCCAAACTCTATCATTTCTTCTATCTCGACGGATATTGTTCATCCGTCGACTAGTGATTGTATCTCGACAGATGTGCTTGACAACAGTCATCCGTTGAAACTCTCTACTACTGTTTCGACGGATGTTCCTCATCCGTTGAATATCACTGCACCACTTTAAACTTCAACAAATGTTATAAGTGCAGATGATCTAGTAGTTGTACAATCACTCTTAGGATTGAGGGAAGGGGGTGAATTGAGTGAGAGACTGGGTTGTTCTCAGGCAAAAGGAGAGGAAAAGAGTGAACACATGCAAGATATTTCTTTCAGCTTGGCAAAAGTGAGTGAGGGGAGTTCCATCTTAGTAGGTGAAGGTGAGGGTGTGAGGGTGGGAAGCCAAGGGGAGCCCTTGATTCAAGAAAAGAGGGATAATGAGAGAAAAGTAGGTTCAAAAGTATGGGAAGAGCCAATTGTAAGTGAGTTAATGGATGTCAATGAGGCTGAAAAGAAATAACTAATTCAGCAAGAATATCAAGTTGTCTTAGATTCTGTTTCTTATGAAGCTGAGGCATATACTCACCCTGTTCCAGCTTATCAAGTTTTGGCTGAACATGATAATGTGGCTGCTGAAAGAATCCTAAATTTAGTTCATACAACTGCCTCCATGTAAAGAACCAAAGATGCCATCTCAGCCATGCCACCCACATCTGTTGATGATGTTGACTATGGAACTGGTGATTCTGAGGATATTTTTGGGGATGATGAGGATGATGAAGGAAAGTTCATGGACATAGGGGGAGAAACAGGCCCCGACTCAAGATCAAACATTCCATCTTGGGTATTTTCCAAAGAGTGTGATGAACATCATTTCAAGTCTACTCTTTTTCACATAATTCAACAAACTCAGACAGCTCTTCAAGACACTACAAATGCCAACACCAAGAGACTTCTTCAAGCACATCTAGACTCTCTTCAACTCCACCAAATCCAATCTAACTGACACAATCAAAAGGTCACTACACTGAAAACTAAAATTGGTCAAATGTTGCTGAAAGATTGGAGGTTAAGTTTCCTGAAAAAACCATGCTGGACACCAAAAGGAAACTGAGGAAAAACTATCATTTAGACACCAACGTGGACTCCTTGGATAAAAGACTCAAAAATCTAGAAGCTTTAATAACTGCCATCCATTTATATCAAGCCCAACAAACTCACCTACTTCAAAAAATGGTGGTTGCACAGACCTCAACCTCCACTCAACTTGATGCTAACAAAAAGGAGGAGAAAGATTTTATTCCAGCTAGTCAAGGGGAGTCAACAAGTGGGGGGGACCAAGTTCTCAAAATTCAAGTAAGCAAAGTAATTGTTCCAGCAATTACTTTTCCAAAGCCACCAGTCTTGGATAATATTGATCTGATCAAGATAGCAGCTGCTAAGTTGGAATCAAATGAGAAATCTAAATAGCTTGATATTGCAGCAGTTGAGAAAGAACTAGATCAACTTCTCCGTCTTTAAGGGGAACCGTATGGCGGCTGGAAAGAAAGACGCGGCTTCCTGTTTTCAATTAAAGGGGCAGGAGAACAGGTTGTTCCAGTTCAATATCGTCAAGAATTATAAGTGGAGTCAGATAGAATCTTAGGCATAATTGATGAAGAAATTCAAAAGAAGTTTGGTCCAATTGAGAAGAAAGACAAGGTCTTTTCTCACATCTCTCAGGTGAGACAAATATCAATCAATGAAATGAGTCTAGCGAACTTAGAAAGGGGTCAATCCTCAACAATCAAGTCTCCAAAGGCTAGTGTGATTTTCAAGCCAAAAAGGAATTATCCAAAGAATTCAACCAAAATTCCACTGGACCTATCATATGAAACCCCTAGGCCAAATGAAAAGAAGCTGCTTGGTAGGTCTATAGCTTTCTTCAAAGACCCTAGAGACTCAATGCTAAAGAAAAGGATTGCTAAAATGTACAGAAAAGGGTTTGAGTAAGTTTTTTTGTGTAAAGTTGTTTATATTATATTATAATTGTGTATTGTATTTTTGGGCCTAGTATACTTCTTTTCGAAGTTATACTAGCGGGTTAAGTTTTGAGTTTTGGAATCTGTTGAAAAGAGTTTTAAGAGGAAGTAAAAGAAAGTGAATTTTTTTTTGTGGAATTTGGAATTCTTGTTTCTAGAACCGTAACCTTAAAAGATCTTGGATTAGTTAGGGTCATAGATACTAAATATCTTCCGCTAGCATTTGTATTTTGATTAAACAGGTTAATTTGGATTGAGGTTTCATCATGATGACCAAATCCTCTGACCCCGGATTTGGGAGCGTTATAGCGAACATCAAAGAAGTCCTAAGAATAAGGTTAGAGAGTGAATGAATCCCAGCCTAGCCACACTGCAGTTTTCCAATAAACTGTCATTATTAATAAGGACATCATCTCATTGCTAGTTGCATCCTCCCAAAAGGATGTAACTATTGAACAAAGCTCTCAGCCAATAGCACAGGCCAAAAGGGTAAGGGATAAAAGCTCACCCCAAACCTATGCTAGAAAGAAGAAATCCAAACACATTGGGGATACACAGGGTGCACACACATGCCTACTGCAGTCAAAGACTCAGTAAATACACCTTTCCAAAGTAAGTTTGATGTGGCTCCAATAAATGTTGAGTCACAGCCAAAATCTTTAACAATAGAAGTACCAAACACACCAAACTCACCCACACATTAACTGGATATAGATATGATTCATACATCAATTCCTGATTCTCCATCTTTAACTCTCATGGAGGAGCCAAAAATCCAAGCAAGTGAGCATCATCTTTTAGATGATTTGTTGGGTCACTTGCCATTTCTTTCTAAATATACTAAAACATCTGTGCAAAATCTCAAATCAGTCACCACAGATTCAATAGTATTCTCTACTCCAAACTCCATCATTTCTTCTATCTCGACGGATATTGTTCATCCGTCAACTAGTGATTGTATCTCGACGTATGTGCTTAACAACACATCCGCTGAAACTCTTTACTACTGTTTCGACGGATGTTCCTCATCCGTTGAATATCAGTGCACCACTTCAAACTTCAACAAATGTTACAAGTACAGATGATCTAGTAGTTGCACAATCACTCTTAGGATTGAGGGAAGGGAGTGAATTGAGTGAGAGACTGAGTTGCTCTCAGGCAAAAGGAGAGGAAAAGAGTGAACACATGCAAAATATTTCTTTCAGCTTGGCAAAAGTGAGTGAGGGGAGTTCCACCTTAGTAGGTGACGGTGAGGGTGTGAGGGTGGGAAGCCAAGGGGAGCCCTTGATGCAAGAAAAGAGGGATAATGAGAGAAAAGTATGTTCAAAAGTATGGGAAGAGCCAGTTTAAGTGAGTTAATGGATGTCAATGAGGCTGAAAAGAAATAACTAATTCAGCAAGAATATCAAGCTGTCTTAGATTCTGTTTCTTATGAAGCTGAGGCATATACTCACCCTGTTCCAGCTTATCAAGTTTTGGCTGAACAAGATAATGTGGCTGCTGAAAGAATGCTAAATTTGGTTCATACAACTGCCTCCATGCAAAGAACCAAAGATGCCATCTCAGCCATGCCACCCACATCTGTTGATGATGTTGACTATGGAACTGGTGATTCTGAGGATATTTTTGGGGATGATGAGGATGATGAAGGAGAGTTCATGGACATAGGGGGAGAAACAGGCCCCGACTCAAGATCAAACATTCCATCTTGGGTGTTTTCCAAAGAGTGTGATGAGCATCATTTCAAGTCTACTTTTTTTCACATAATTCAACAAACTCAGACAGCTCTTCAAGCCACTACAAATGCCAACACCAAGAGACTTCTTCAAGCACATCTAGACTCTCTTCAACTCCACCAAATCCAATCTCTCCAACACAATCAAAAGGTCACTACACTGAAAACTAAAATTGGTCTGATGTTGCTGAAAGATTGGAGGCTAAGTTTCCTGAAAAAACCATGTTGGACACCAAAAGGAAACTGAGGAAAAACTATCATTTAGACACCAAAGTGGACTCCTTGGACAAAAGACTCAAAAATCTAGAAGCTTCAATAACTGCCATCCATTTACATCAAGCCCAACAAACTCAGCTACTTCAAAAATTGGTGGTGACACAGACCTCAACCTCCACTCAACTTGATGCTAACAAAAAGGGGGAGAAAGATATTATTCCAGCTAGTCAAGGGGAGTCAACAAGTGGGGGGAGCAAGTTCTCAAAATTCAAGTAAGCAAAGTAATTGTTCCAGCAATTACTTTTCCAAAGCCACCAGTCTTGGACAATATTGATCTGATCAAGATAGCAGCTGTGAAGTTGGAATCAAATGAGAAATCTAAACAGCTTGATATTGCAGCAGTTGAGAAAGAACTAGATCACCTTCTCCATCTTTAAGGCGAACCGTATGGTGGCTGGAAAGAAAGACGCGGCTTCCTGTTTTCAATTAAAGGGGCGGGAGAACAGGTTGTTCCAGTTCAATATCGTCAAGAATTAGAAGTGGAGTCAGATAGAATCTTAGGCATAATTGATGAAGAAATTCTAAAGAAGACTGGTCCAATTGAGAAGAAAGATAAGGTCTTTTCCCACATCTCTCAGGTGAGACAAATTTCAATCAATGAAATGAGTCTAGCGAACTTAGAAAGGGGTCAATCCTCAACAATCAAGTCTCCAAAGGCCAGTGTGATTTTTAAGACAAAAAGGAATTATCCAAAGAATTCAGCCAAAAATCCACTGGACCTATCATATGTAACCCCTAGGCCAGATGAAAAGAAGTTGCTTGGTAGGTCTATAGCTTTCTTCAAAGACCCTAGAGACTCAATGCTAAAGAAAAGGATTGCTAAAATGTACAAAAATGGTAAATTGGGTTGTGTAGTGGCTGGACATCCACAATTTGCAGAAGCTAAGAAAGAGGAAAATGTGAGGCTTAAACAATAACAAAAGCAAGCTGCTTTAGAAGCCAAGAACCAAGCTAAGAAGCCTGCAGTCACGGAAACTGTTTTGCCAACTGAGAATCTGGGTGAAGAAAAGAAAGAAGAACCAAAGCAGATAAAAAGGAAATTTAGATACAAGATGCATGCTAAGAGGAAGATAAATTTTGATTAAGACAAGGAATATTACATGCCAGCCCAATCTACAACTTCAATTCACCCAGCCATTCCTACAGTGGAGGAGGTTGAGTTCAAGGTTGATCCCAATATCACCTTTCATGGTGATCATGTTGTTCCAAAGGATGAGCCTATAGATTGGGACATCTTGCCTCATCCTGATCTAAACATTCCCATCTTTGCTAAACAAAGGAAGACAAAAGAAAGAGTGTCCAAAACAGTCAAGCCTACCAAGCTCAAATCCAAGCAAGTGGCCAAACCCAAACCAACTGTCAACAAAGAAATTTTAAACATAAATCTCTATCTGAATGAGCTTGATGAAGTCAGATCTATTGATGCCTACAAGCACCTTTCAGAGAGATTAGTCTTCAGGTACAGGGGTGGTAAAGAAATTATGTGGCTACTTCACGGAATTCTCAATGAAGGCTATTCAACCCTAGTGACTGTCTTCTCCTCAATCAAGAAAAAATTTGGATTCAACATAGTAGCCAAGAAAATGGTACTAAACAAGATTGAGGAGATAAGAAATAACTGGAGAGGACCAAATACACTCCCTAGAGTATTATCTATTCCTTTCATTGGAGATAGGGTGCATTTGAGGCCATACTGGATCATGGAGTTCAAGGATGAAAAGAACATAAGAAGATTCTTCAGACTGAAAGATCAGCTAAAAATTGCAAGCAATGAAACTCTAAAAGCAATGCAAGAAAAGCTTGATCTAACAGATAATAAAGAATCAGAAATTTACAGACAACTCCAAAACCAGATTGAAGAGAATGATGTAAAGTTGGGAAAGAAGCCAAGGCAATCAAGGAAATGATCTTAATTTGCTTAGTCTAGATGAGCACCTTAAAAATGATCTGTATGACACTCTACAAATCTTTCTTTGTGTGAATTTTCAATAAACTGTAGCACTTGTAAATTTTAATCTACTACATTTCATTCTGTATTCATAAAGTATTTTGTTATCATCAAGTTTCTCTTAATTTATGGCTACAATTCTAGTAGACATAAATTGGGGGAGATTGTCAGGGATATATTGTGTACTTGATGATAACTTGAAAAACACATAGTAGATTTTAGTTAAGTGATTTTGTAGCTTTCAATGGATGATCATTCTCAACATTCATTGAAAGAGTAGTTTATGTAACCATAAGACTAGTAGCATATTTCTACATACTTAGATAGCTTAGTGAACTAGATATTGTAAATTGCCCATGTTTTGTTAACTACTAGATTGATATGCAAGATAGAATGGTTAATTGTAAATATTAGATGCCTTGTAATCTTGTGTAAATGAAGTAGAGTTAACTATCAAGAAGACAGTTTCAACGGATGATTTATAAAGCTTGGACGGATGATCAACCTGAGTTTCAACGGATGATCAGACAAAGTTTCAACGGATGATCAATCTAAGTTCCAACGGATGTTCAAATTCAAAAGAGCAGTTGATAGTGACTTGACAGTCACATGCGTTGATAGATGCAAATGGAATGTGGCAGCCTGTTTGATGGTTTTAGAGAATAAAGAAGCATTTCCATTTTCATGCTAAACAGATGATATTCAAAGATGCTAGAAAGAGAAGTGAAGGAGCATGAAGTTAGACTAGACATAGTTTGTCTTATTATCTTGTCTTATTGTCATGTAACTTGGTCATATATAAACCAAGGGTAGCAAGTTGAACAGTATTGATTCAATCCACGTTAGCAAGAAAAATGAGAGAAATAGATAAATCAAAATTTGTAAAGAATTTTCTCTGTAGTTCTTGTACTTCAACTTGTAAGTAGCTGTGAACAATTGTAACGTATGGGAAATTACGTCTGTATTATATCATATTTATAATAAATTATGTGTGTTAATGTGTCATTTATGTGGAATTAACTGTGAAACCCTAATTGCTATGTGTTACGTGCATTCTATGTCCTCCTGGTATTTTTAAGATATTTTTCAGATATTTTATTTTTCATTTATAGCTTTCATTTCAAAAGTTTTATGACCTGAATCATGATTTTAAAGCAGGTATTTCAAATAAGAACAATGGGCCTTATTATTCATCAAACGGCTTTTACCATCGCATTATTTTGAACATCTTGACATTTTATATATTTTCTCTTTTTGCGAAAAAAAGACTTTTTCGGGCCACATTGGGTGTTAAAAACCCCACAAAATTCACATTTTTATATTTATAAAATTATTTGACTTTCATTTATACAATTTCTTTGTATTTTTGCATTATTCACAATTTTTGGAAAATTTTGGCATATATATTGCATATATAAAATATTTAAAAATTAAATTTTAATACTCAAAAATTATAAAATTAGGGGCTTATTAATTTTAAAAGGTATAGAATTAGGGCCTTAATTTTAATTAGGAGTATTAATTTCACTACTATAAATAGCTTAATTTTTATTTAATTATTATTAATTATTAATCAGAAATCAGAAAATAATTAAAATTCTCTGCAAACTGGGTCGGGTAGAACAATTTCGGGTCGAAGAATCAATCAAGGATTTCTCACTGATTACAGCATCAAATCGTGTTATTCGAGTACTCAAATTAAAGTTTTTCATCTGTTCTTTCTGTTTTTGATATCAATTTCATGTTTTAATGCATCATTTTTTATTTTTGATTTCTAGGGTTTATGTTCGAATTAGGAATTTTTGATTCTAGGGTTATTATGATGTTTTGATGATTGATATAGCTTTGTCAAGTAATTTCCAGTCGATTCATGGTGTTTAATTGAATGAACGATGTCTGGATAGTAATATTCGATTATTAGGGTTTATGTTCAATTTTCAAAACATAGCTTCATGATTTCTGTGAATATTTGGTTCCTGAATTGTTAGGGCTTTCATTATACGTGTGATTAGCTTTGATTTGCACTATTAAGCATCGAGTTTCATGTACAAATGAAGAAGTTAGTATTTTGGCCGGAGTTTTAATCGAGTTTGGCCGGAGATGAAGTTTCAGGGATGATTTTGGTTGTTTTTCAGTTGCTTGAAGTTGGGGAAGTAATTTAGAATGATTTGGGATAAAAAAAAAGTACGAAACGGTACTCGTTTGGCCGGGAACAGAAGTCGCCGGAGTCCGGGAAACCCACCGGAATCTGGAAATTTTCCGGTGTGTTCATCCCCGACCCGGGATGTTCTTGGTGACCCGGTTGCAACCCGATTTGCAACCCGGGTTTGATCTGTTTTTGTTTGGATTGGTTTTCTGACAAATGTTTCTGCAAATTATTTTTATTTTTATTTTATTTTAATTATAAAATCATTTTTATTGATTTTATAAATTGATTAATTAATTATATAATTAATTGATTTATATTATAAATAATTCTGAAATATTTTCTAAAAATCAGATTTAATTATTTTCTTAATTATTTATTATTTATTTATTATTTATTAATTATTCAAAAATGATTAATTATTTTGATAATTAATAATGATTAATTATTTTGATAATTAATAATAATTAATTATTTTGATAATTAATCAAATAATTTTCAATAAATCATAATAAATTCATTTTAATTCCAAAAATTATATAAAAATCATTTTTAATTCTATTTTTTCTTAAATAATTATTTAAAAATTATTTTTAGGGTTTAAAAATTAGTAATAATTATTTATATTGAACAATAAATTGAATTGTCCGTGTTTAATTGATATTAAATAGACCGTTAGTCCGATTCGAGCGAAACGAAAGCCCTTTGACTTAGAAAAATGAATTTTTTTCATTAAAAATAATATTAAAACCTAATTTATTCTAGAAATTAGTTGACTTTGTTATTTGTTTTATTATAAGCCGAATCGTGTGCCGAGACAAGTCTGAAAAGTAGGAAACGAATTAGATAATGATCAGTTGAGCGATCAGGGAGTCGATTTTGATTCAAAAAATTATTTTAACTATAAAAATGATTATGTGCTTATGTGTATTATGTGGTTAATCGAGTCTTATTTGCTTATATATAATATACGAGTTAGTCATAAATGCATGGGTAGATAATAGGAACGATGTGAAGTCGGTTCAAGACGCAATTGAAGTACAAAATGACTAAATCAGTCTATTTCTCTAACAGAAGTTAAGCCAGCAAGGCAAGTTGAGCTGGTGAAAGATGAATGTGATATAATTGAAGTGAGTCGCGCAGAAGGCAAGTTTTTGCCCTATTTTAATTTCAGAATAGTGATATTTCTTCAGATTCTTATCACGCTTGCACTCTTTTGATTCTTGTTCATATTTCATTTCGATTCTTGATTTCTCCTTTTCCTTGAATTTCTTATTTATATTCCAATTGTTACCCACATATATTGATATATTTTGGTGATTAAAATATATCAAAGCATATCGATTGTTCCAGTTGCTACTCCAGGGACCGGATAGTGATTACTTTTGGGGATTAAGTTTACTTAATCCTAAGGACCGGGACATAACCGGATCCTTATGATAGGCCGTAGTGTCTGGGTGCCCGATTGGATCTATATAGTGGGATATAGATCTGCACTATATCCTGGCTGATCAGCAGGGTATAGATGCGAACTTGTATCCAGTTTAGTTTGTTTGCACTCGCCAGCAGTGGCCTTCTTTCAATTCTCGCGGGGTTATATCTTTACAGATATACCCAGGTTACCGATTCAGTTAAACTGTTTTAATACTGTTTATATTTTATGGACTTGTTGAGCAATTTTTGGCTCACCCCTTTTTGTTGTTATTCACCTTATTGTTTTCAGTTAAGAAGGAATATGAAACCCATCAGGACTCGAGTGGTAAAGAAGCGGGTCAAGCCTCGGGATCCTCTCATACCCAAGGTTTTGATCCCAATCCAGGAAGAAAGCTTTCAGTTTCCCGATCAGGTGGAGTGCAGATAGTTAGCGTGTGTGTTTGAATAAAAGATGAAATTAGTTTAAAACTGGTTAGCCAATGGTTTGTAATAAAGAGAGTTGAAAATTTTTGAATTTGGTTTGTAATAAAGTAGTTAGTGGTTCTTGTTTTCATACTTCAACCTAAAAAGATCCTGGTTATGTTAAAAGGGTTTAGATACCTTTCTTTATTATTTGTTAATCAGATTGTACAGGTTTGGTTATTAGCTAGTAACCCCTAGACTTATACCCCGGGTCTGGAGGGCGTTACAACAATTCTGTTATACAGGGTTCTCTACTTAATATATATCTCTGGTGGAAAAGTTCAATCCACCAGAAAGTTTTTAAATACTTGTATTTAATTGCTTTGTGATTTGATTTCTGGTACATTCTTATTCCGCACCGTATCAAATGAAACACAGTTATTATTGGTAGAATAATTATTCTTAAAATTGAAAAGAAGCCAGAATTACATTCAACCCCCCTTCTATAATTCTTGTTTAGATTGTTTGGGAAAAACAATTTCTGATATATTCCTTATTCAAGCTTGTTTCCGTATTTCTGTTGCAACACAGATCTAAGAAATGTCATAACTTGATATTTCTTCTTTAATCAGATTGTCTTTGAGATATATTCCATAAAAGATGGATTTTAATGATTCAAAATATTGGAATGTCTCTTTTTATATTTATATCTGTAATATAGATATATTTAAAAAATAGTTGTGCTAGTTTGACCTTTTGACTTTGATTTGGATCAATTAAATTCATGACCTAATGGATAGGATCTACGTGTAATTAAATTTTATGTTTAGTCATACAAATACTAAAATAAATAACATATCGATTATATCCTTTCATATCATGTCCTCAGCATAGATATGAGACATACCATTTCATAAACAACAATGTGATCTCCCAATTCGTAGATTGATTACATAATATATGCATATTGAAGACATGTTTTCCTTGTCATTTAGAAATATCCTTATAAAGCGGCTATTCATCCTTTTAACTATATTTACTTATGCACTAGACTAGTATTCCATCATGAATGGAGCTAAGTTTAGGATTTCCATGACACGACTGCTAAGTGTGAAATGTATTCACTAATGACTTTTAAGTTCTTAAAGTCAAATATCTAATTACATACTATATTCACATAGTACAATTAGATATCTTTCGTATTGCAGTCCAAGCTCATGAGCACATATCATACATCTTAAATTCCATTGCAATCACTTCCAAGTGACCAATTTTCATTATACTCGTGCATCTAGTCAGTTTACCAACTGTATAGCCTATGTCTGATTTTGAACAATTTTAAAATGTACAACAGACTTGCAATACTTCTTGAGAGATCCTTGTTCATCTACGCTTGGATAAATACAAATTCATTCTAGAAATGACAACTTTAGCTTCGTTGATCTCTTCAAGATTCACATCACCAACATGTGACATGTATTATCTAAGACTTTTAAAGTCACGAAGATTATAATCTTCAAATAAAAAAATTTCAATATCATCAAGATTTTCAGGGATGATCCTCTTGTCATTACTTCTCGTAATGATCAGATCACTCACATGCAATCAATTATGACTTGCATACGATGTGTAGATAACACATACACACTTGTCAATTCTCTGATTTTGAATCAGTTTGACGTCTCTTATTGACATATTTCATATTTATGAAATAACTTTACCAGTTATTACTCAATGCTTCCATTTGTTATTGACATTACCAGCTTTTAGCATCCCAAAAACTAGCAATTTCAATTTACATCATTACTGAGTTTAAGCGTCCTTAAATCGACAATCCTCATTCATCTAATTACCAATTTTGAGCGTCCTCAAAATGGTAACCATACCGTCTATTTTGAAGCCATTGCTTATCATAGCAATATCAAATTTAATATGCCATTATTTCGTGTCTATGTTGTTTCACTCAACAAGATCACCGAAAATACATACTTTCTACTCCTGCTTTATCTAGAGCCACCCTCAGCTTTACGTAAATAGATATTTCTCCAAATATCTATTTAGAAAGACCTTCTCAATGTTCATTGATGCACTTTTAAATTTCACAATACGATAATTTTAGTATCATCTTAATGAACCTTATTCTCAAACTCGAGAATATTTCATAAAGTATATAAGGTCATCAATTTTGACTATAATATTTTATTATCAGTCTGAACTTTTACTTCCTTCTGACCCACATATATTTTCCCAATTTGGAAATTTATTTGGCTCCTAATGCTTCTATCTCGTAAGAAGATTGTTAGGACGAAAACACGCGCTAATATTCACGCAAGTATACACGATCGCAAGTAATATATAATTATTTCTAGTTCGTTCCCACAGAGACTGGTTTAGTTTAATTCCAATTAATGTACTTATGTAACAATTGTATGGTTATTATTCAATGCTAAGATGATAACAATTTGGTTTTGTTTATAAATAAGATTATTGACTAACATGCAATTAACTAAAAGATTAAAAGGTTGATTTACTTATATAACACACACATGGGATTCTAACTTCATTACTACTTCATTCAATAGCCTTTTTGTTCTTATCCTTAGCATGCAATGGTGATGACACTAATCAGACAACACGAAACTAGTAAGCGCCAACTTTCGTTGTACGAATACCCTACTACCAGACATCCGCAAAAGAGATAGAAGCTGAATATACACCAATTATGTTGAGACCCTATATGTCTATAGAATTTGACAACATAACGGTTTAATATGCAAGTTATCTATCGTGATTACATAGGAAAAGTAAGATGGTTAAAATTACCTACGAATCATGCATAATAAATACATGAACCTATGCTAGCATGGCAAGTTCTAAACCTCTAAATTCACTGTCTGTTCATTGGAGATTAACAAGCTATCTTATAAGTTCGCGACACTCATAAGACGAATAAGCACAACCAATACTAGGATATTATACAATCACCACACACTAAGGTATCAAAACATATTAACTATTGAAATCCATAAGTAAATCCGTGAGAACCCCACAATAACGATTAGCCCATAACCGAACTCATCATCACTGTGGGTTCTGATGAAAGCATGGTATAATAAATTAAGTCTTTATAAATACGAATAATAATCAAAGTACGTTAAATAAGAGTATTAGGTTCAACAAACAAGAAACGAGCATCCAAGATTAGAACTTAAAACAAAGAATCACAAGAATAAACTAGATCTTCTTCGCCTTGGTTGTATTTGTGTTATAGGTATTCTCGTCATCTTTTCCTTAAACTATGTTGTGAAAAACGTCTTTAAGTTGTCTTTAAATAGCAGACCAATTAATCCAGAAGCCCAGAAAACAATTTACTAATTGAAACAGGATTCTTAAATCCAGACACGGCAGGGCCGCGCGCTTCATCAGAGCGGGCGTGCTGTCCTTCTGCATCTTCGGTGCAGGCGCGTGCTAGCAGAACGCGGGCACGCTGACCTTCTGGAAAAAATTAATTTGCCTTCTCTATTTTGCTGGTTCTTGACGGCTTTCCACGAGCAATATTCCCGACACCTTTCTAACACCATTTTAGCATCAAAGCAATGTTAAATCACCTTGTTCCTGTATAGATGCCTGAAATGCAAAACACTACTAAAAACATATCAAAAACATAAATAACTTGAGTACAAAACATCAATCCAAGCCTTTATAGAGCATTCTAAGTGGACATAAATGTCACTTAACACACCCCCAAACTTGAACCAATGATTGTCCTCAAGCATAAACAGACTCAAAGAACAAGAAATAAAAATTCATGAATGCAACTAATATGAATGCAATGATCCCCTCAGATTAACTAAACCAACCGATGAGCAACATCTCAACAAATGCAGTTATTTGCACAAAGATCAGTCAAACCCCACAAATCAATTGACAAGACAGAAACGTGCGTGTGTGCATTTAATTAACAGATATACTATCGTAACTAGATCAATAATCATGATTCACTACTCATCAAGGCAATCACAAGGTTATAGATAAAATAAAAGCTAAACTCAAAATGATTGATAACACTTCAATTTTTTTTATCGGAGTTATTAAATGGATTCATGCTTTTATCACAACACATAAACAATTATAATATGCTCATTAGATCGTGCAATGAGTGAGGTCCATAAAAGACTTATACAATAATACCCATGTAGCAAACATTAAGTTAGTGGATCTCAGAAAATAAAAGCCTTAGGTCACTAGGTACAAAGTTTCCTAATAACTTAATAACTCGAGTATTAAAGAGCCCACTCGTGATCAATTATGCATAACACATTTTTTTTTTCTTCTTTTTTTCTTCTTTTTTTCTTTTTTTTCCAGCAATTTCTGAACGAATGCGTTTCTCTCCATCTCGTTCAACCCTAGACTACTCATATAAAATGAGTTGACTACTAGCCATTTGACACCTAGCCACAACAACTAGCAATGAAATCCAATATTTTTCTCCAATTTTCCAATATCCATGTTATTTTGCCATTAAAAGAATATCCTAAATTCTAAATATAAACAAGTGATTTGACAAACAACAAAACATGACCATGATCTAGAACTCAAGCAACCTATAACACTTAATGAAATTTTTATTGCTCCTAGCATGCAAATCAACTCGATAGACTTAACATCACTATATACGACATCACTACACTAGTATTAATATCACAAATCAATCGGTAAATTAAACTTAAGGGATCATGATATAATGCAAATGCATGAAACTATATGCAACATTCTAATATGCAAAATAAAATGAATAAAATATAAAAAACTACATGGAAAATATGAAACTATATGAAACTAAACTATCATGAATATGCAACCTATATGAACACACTCATAACATATATTCCTTAACTACCACCCTCAAACTTAAAATATTCACTATCCTCAGTGAAGGTAATTAATAGTAAGGAATCAGGCATACCTACTTGAAACCAGGATTATCACCCTCAACGGGTGGAGCGTTAGGAGTGTCAGGAGGCGGGTACACAGAGTCCTCACCGAATATTAGCCACTGGATATCAACTTCTGTGGCTCTGAATGCAGTCCCCAACGCCTGGTGAGATCATGTGCAAACCTACTATGGATATCATGCATCGCATCCATCCTCCTCATCAAGCACCTATACTGCGCTGAACCCAAACCAGCACTATCCTCAACATCCTGCTGCTGCTATTGTTGTGATCGTGAAGGACCAGCCTCACCCAACTCAGCTCTCCAAGCTGCTCTGCTTTCCTGAGTCGTACCACCAGCATATCCCTGAGGTGCTGGACGTCCACCTGGCAAGTGGTCATAAGAATAACCAAGCCCCTTCGGATTAGGCTTACCACCGTACCACTCCTGCATACTCAACAACGTCGAACTATCAATCAGGGCACTAGGAAGCTACAGCTGCTCATGTGCAGGCCAATGAACTCCAACCGCCACACCCAGCTTCGTCATAATGGACGCATAGGGAATAGAACCCATAGTGCTCCTTACAGAAACCTCAAAATACCCTGATAAATCACCGACCCGAGATCCACATAATCACCCTGAAGAATCCCCCACAATAACCGTGCACGCTCCACAGTAATATCATGAACGTGAGAAGATGGCATGATGTTGGCACAAATAAAGGAATTCCATGCACGTGCAAGTTCATGCATGAGGCAGGGAAAGTGGCATACTTGTTCGTGCCATTCTTGAACTTTCAGTGAGTCTCAGGAACACACAATATAGCAACAATCAAATCCAAGTTAAAATCATCACCGGTCTTCGTCACCCAATTATCCTTATGCGACTGTCTCTCCGACTGATTTATCACCTGACGAATAGCCTCAGCACTGTAATCCACTGTAAACCCCCTCACCACAGTAAAACCATTCTTGTCCGCCTTCGCATTCGCGTAAAACTCATGAACCACACTAATAGGTACTGCAACTGGTGCCTCACAAAAAGCAATCCAACCCATCTCCCCAATCATCTCCAATAACTAATCATCCCTCCCCGATGGCAGAAAACCTCACTCCTTGACTATGGGCTTTGAAAGAAGCCTCGTATACTCCACCTCAGCCTCCGGAGTTGAAAACCTAGGCCTCACACCCCCAGCATTCGAAGAATCGGTGGTGCTGCTCCTAACTTGGGTTCATTGTCTTTTGGGTGCCATTGGAAGTGAATAAGAAAGAATAAGATATGTGTATAAGAGAAGTTTAGAGTTTTGAGACTTGAAAAAGTGATGGAGAGATTTGTGTATAAGTGTGTGTATATATAGGAAGAGAATTAGATTTAGAATAAAAGTGGGATTTGATTAAGGGAATAATGGGAATAATGGGATGTTTGAAACTGAATTGGAGAGGGAAATATTCGGGTGTGATTTGATTTTGTATTTGATTTTTGATTTTCTAATTTTTTTTCAGGTCCAAGGAGCCAGCGTGGCCGCCCCGCCTGGCAGCGCGGGCGCGCCGTGCTTCTGGAAAACCAGTGTGGTCGCCCCGCTTCTCAGCACGGGCGTGCCATACTTCTATAGTTGGCACTGAATTTTTTTCTTTTTCTGATTTTTTGTGGTTTTCTCCTTGTTTTCTTCTTCCTCAATCTACTAATGCACAACAAACTTGGGTTGCCTCCCAAGAAGCGCTTGCTTTACATCATTAGCTTGACGTAGATCAAGTGGACAATAAAATGGCTCTAACCACCTCACGGTTTGCTGTATCCCTATAGTAATGCTTCAACCTCTGTCCATTCACCTTGAAAGTTTGGCCTGAATAATTTTTAAAAATTTCCACCGCTCCATGTGAAAACACAGCTTTAACAACAAATGACCCTGACCATCTTGACTTCAACTTTCCATAAAAAATACGGAGATGAGAGTTGAACAAAAGAACTTGTTGCCCCGGCATAAATGATTTGAGAACTAGACCATTATCGTGCCACCTCTTGAATTTCTCCTTATACATTTTTTTGTTCTCATACGCTTGAAGCCGAAACTCGTCGAGTTCATTCAATTGAAGCATCCGCTTCTTACCAGTTGCATCCATATCAAGGTTCAACTTCTTCAAAGCCCAATACACTTTATGCTCTAACTCCACAGGAAAATGACATCCCTTACCATAAACCAACTGAAATGATGACATGCCTAGGGGAGTCTTGTATGCTGTTCTATACGCCCAAACAGCTTCATCCAGCTTCAAAGACCCATCCTTCCATGATGGACATACAACTTTCTCTAGAATTCTCAACCATTAGACTCAACCATTGTCTATGTATCCATCCAAAATATCTCAATTGATTTGGATCTCATGTTACCAATAGAGGTATTGGTACCAAGTTTTGAGATACCCCCACATTTCAATTATTTTCAAGAATATTTCATTACATTCCATTATTCATAGAAAATTCAATAATTTTCTATTCAAGATACCCCATAATTTTAATATTCCACGGAATATCAGAAACCATTCCAAAACTGATAGGACATTTAATTATTTCCTTCTGTTGTATCTTGTTTAAGGAACGATTAGCCCTCCATAACTAATATCCTCGAATTCAGTGATAGTCTGAGCTGATCACAATTGTTTTGCATCTCCCTCAGAGCGCAACTCAAGCCTGCCCTGCATCAACTCCATTTATTTAATGCGACTAAGGTGCAATGACATCATGAATATTCACGTTGTAAACAGAATTCACCCGGTGATTATTCATCATTAAATTTATTCATTAACATCTTAATTATATGTATTAAGTTGGTTTTACCCTTGAGCTTATAGAGCAGATATCTCTCTATTTAGCTTCAATATTCACTCGATTACGAGTATGAGTGATAAATATTTTACTATCAAATCATAAAGTAAACACATATCGTGTCACTACCTCTCGTATGAGCAGGTTTTACGTCATTCATTAAAAATATATAAGGTTTTAATATCATGTTTAAAGAACTTTCCATAGTTCTTGTCATTAGAAATTCAATTACCGAATTTTTCTAAATGTTTTACATGGTTCACACGAACCTACATTTTTGGCTCACCTACTGGTACAACCATAAGATGCCCATAGGCTTCCAATAAACCCACATTCAGTGATCCTTGATCAATTGATGCATTAGGGTTTACATCATTCCGGATTTTTCCGAAATTCAGCTCACAAAGTTGACATCAATAGTCGCCATATTACGTATCACACGGATCACCGTAATAGGCTCGTGTGTCACTGCCGCAGCAGACCAACACCAGCATGAGAAATAATAATTTAACCGGAGGAAAATCCAACCAGAAAAATAAAATTTATGTGCCGACCCATAGCCTGTACACTAGGCCCATTAGGTTTTTAACATCACGCACATCCAATAAAAAAATATTAGTTCCAAGGAACTAATTTTCCCCAATAACAAATAATTAAATAATCAATAGTGATTAAATAATTTTTCGGCAAAATTTTCCATAACTAAAGAGAAGATATCTCTACAAAAGTTGGTAAGATGTTCTGATTTTCCTTTGACATTTTGCGGATTATGTACCACTCCTTATGTATAGTAATTAACCTAATTACCGCACAAAAAAAACATTAAATAAATGTGTTAATGTACTGATCATCAAAATTTGTCAAGTAAATGTCAAATAAGTTTAAGATATATTAACACCACATTTTCCAATATGTTTAAACTGGAAACTAATCATTATTATTAATGATTAGTCGGGTAATTCTATAAGTAAGCTTACTAAGTGCTGGTTCTATCACGGCCAAGCTATTCGCAGAATTAGACTTATCAAATACTACACATACACTCAAATCTCAATATGTATATACGCATGCGATCATGGAAGACACTTCCAGCAACCAAAAACATTCATTAGCCATTCATGTATGAAAATTAATTATTTAAAATAATCAAATTAACGTACACATGATCACATACATAAATAATGTATATGGAGTTTGTATGTTGATGGTATTGACATTCATTATAAAATGACACGTTTTATGTAAATTAGTCCAACCAAATAGTAAGACATGTCAACATTGATAGTCCATGGATTATAATTACACAATCCACTTTATTAATCTAAGCCAAAATTATTATAAAAATGCAAACACATAGAGCGCAAAATAAAACTCTTATTCCAGTTGAACATTTACGAACTTGCCAATTAGTTTGATATGCCATTGAACTTCAGTATTAGAAGAACTAAAACATCAAAATTGATGATAATAAAAACCATCAGGTCATAGAAGCACCAAACAAGTTATTAAAAGCCCATTAATATACATGTACATATCACTCATTCAACAAATATTAATGTACCATTTTTATACATTTATGTAATCACAAAAATCATGTGATCATTAAGAAACCCAGGAACTAATAAAAATTGTCACTCTACAGGAGCAAAACCCATTAGTGATGATCTTGGAACGAATGTACAATTAGCCATGTTAAATTATCTAGCACATATACACCGTAAATTCTTATTTAGTCGCATATAAAATTTATACAAGAAAACGGCTTTAAGATTGTTATCAATCTTGTACGATATAGACATTATTATATATATTGAATATATAACTAATTCACAAGAACATTGCTAATTTTTAAATCACATAAATATATAAGAATTAACAGTTAAATTAGGAGATGGGTTTGTGAAAACAAACAGAGATTGTATTTAATCTCGAGTCCAGAAAACTGTCTCCTTAAAGCAGTTTTTCGCTGAACCATCCGTGTTTAGCGACCTGCTTTCCAGGATAAAACGAGATACTAGTATAATCGATAAATCGAAAATACCCTCAGCGAACTTGAACTGAGCCCGAGAACTATCACCAGAATATTTGGAAAATTTAAGACTGAAGAGAACGAGAATTAAAGAGACGACTCTTATTTTCTCGACTTAATAAAACTGGTGCCCTAAGACTCTATATATAAAGAGAGGCTTGAAAGGACTTGTTGTTGGTGAGACTGCGGAACCGTATGAACAGTTACGTGATAACTCAACACGATAACAACACTAGAACAGGACAGGTTAATAATACCATGTCTACACAAGAAATCAGGAAGAATGAAGACAAGGCAAATACAAAGAATCAGAAGATTAGAAGAAGGCCTGAAGTCTGTTTACAGGTCACTGAAAGAAGTTCATTAATATGTTCATACCTCAATGAAGAATAAAGGTTAAAAACTTTCAGGGTTTCAGAAATAATGAAGATTCAGTGTATAAGTGCTACTAGAAGATTTCACTGTATTGGCATTGATTGAAGATAGATAGTGTATGAAGCATAGGAATCTGAAAAATTGAAGATATGGTATAGACAGAGGTTAATGAAGATGTTTAATGAAGACGTTGTCTAAAGTACCATAAAGGATTCCAGTGAAAGTACAATTGTTTATTGACAGTCAGTGTCTGAAGCAATAAAGTTGAGGCAAGCTTAACAATTTAATCAAGGCTATAATACGAAGACCTGAATCGGGGTTAGTCGTCTGTGAACCAGACTATTTGCACTAGACGTCAACAGCTCGTGAAAGGAATCTGGGTATTAATTATAGAAGAATTGTTAAGTTGAGGAACGTACTTGGATTAAACGTTTATCTATTAAACAAAACAAAAATAAAAAGAAAAAGAAAACAAAAAAAGAAAAGGAAAATCGAAAGAATAAAAGGAAACTGGTGGTGGCATTTTTATTTAAGTACAAGTATAGTACTTGCCCCCTAGTCGCCACAGATGGTTGTTATGATTAAGTACAAGTATGTACTTGTAGTAATAGTAATAAAACAGTCGCCACACAAATAAAATAAGGCTCCGGTACCTCCTTGATCACCATAGAGTAACACCACTCCCCCAGTATCTCTTGGTCGCCACAGAACAAATATACTTGGTCGCCACAGAATCCTCAGCCATAATTTATTGTACAATCAATTATTTGTGTGGTTCAATTTCAGCCACATAATTTAATTGATATAAAGACTACACATTTGCAGCAGATCAGATTCAAGCTATTGGAATTATTTTATGTTCATCTTCTCTCCCAAGAGAGGTGAACAATAGCAGCAAAGATTTTCAGAAAAGCTCAAGATTTTTATATATCCGTTTAACTTCTCACCGGAGTAACGTTATAATGTCCGATTTAATTCTTGTATATTCATAGGGGCATTATAATCGTTACCCGGTAATTAAATCATTAGACAAACAAAAGTTAGATCATCGTATAGGATTTGATTTATAAATCTTTGTAGAATCTAGGAACTCTATTGTTCTTAGATTGTAGCCGGTTATTTATTTACCGGAGTGTAGCAACACCCCTCGAGGATTTATATATGAATATATATACTTCACTGAATATCTTGTGTTCCTCGTTTTATTGTTCCTAACGCTATTCACTTCAAGAACACGAAACCACTAACCGAGCACTAAATCTTATATCCGCTAAAGATTCGAAAGAATTTTTAATTTAGTGATTATCGTATTCAACCCCCCTTCTACGATAATTCGGGACCTAACAATTGGTATCAGAGCTAACTGATTGATACACAAATCAGGATCCCCAAATAAATTTATTTTATTAATTCAAATATACATAATTTATTTTATAAATTTAATTTAGGAAATTTATTCTATAAATTTAATTTAAATGAGTTTATTATTTAAACTTGATTAAGTTTATTTTATAAACTTAATTTGAATAAATTTATTTTATAAATTTTATTTAAATTAATTAATTATTTAAATTATTGTAAATAAAATTTTTTAATTAAATTTATTTACCGGTGTATTTTTGGGGCTGCCAGATTTATTAGCTGCCAATTTTCGCCATTTGCTTCATGTTATTATTTTCGCAGTTGTGTCCCTGTATATGCACGCGAGAAGATCAGGCAATAAAAAAGGGGATTGGAAGTGGGACGCACGCGCAACAACAACGGACTTTTGTTTTTTTTTGCTGGTACAACAAACGCATGTTACACGCACCTGGATAAATTGGCACCTCAGGAGATTCACGCGCAGAGGAAGAGGGAACTGCACTCACGCGCCAATCTGCAGCTTTCTTTACTCGAAGCTGTACCACTCGCGCGGACATTCATGCGTGGGAAAAGAACACGTCGTCCAGCCACGCACAAAGAAATGGTACAGAGCAGGAGCAAGGCAATTCCTGTAGTCGCCATACAGTAAATTGTGTCGGCTTTCCCTGGTCGCCACTGCCGGGTTGTTTATTTATTTTTGCACTCTACACTCAGCCCACGAGTTATTTAATCTTAATAATTTTTAAGGCAAAATTTCTTTTCAAGTAAAAGTCGGCGCACTGAGTTGCCACATAAGTTATACAGGAATACAAAATAGTCGCCAGAGGAGTTACTCTTAAACATTTCTATTGCCCCTAATTTTTCTTCTCTGATTTATTTATTTTTTCAATAAAATTTAAAAAATTTTAATTTTAATTTTTCTTAGATAATAATTTACATTTTATTTAATTTTTAAGAAAATTCGAAATACTTAAAAATTAGATTTTACATAAATATTTATTTTTGATTAATTTATTTTCTAAGAAAATTAAAAATACTGGAAATTTAATTTTTTCTTAAATATTAAATTAAGGGTACTGAAAGTATTGGTAGACTCAGGATTCCCCCGGGCTTTTAAAGTGGATTTTAATCTTTTGAAGAAAACGAAGTCCAAGTGCTATTCAGACGGAAAATTCCCGAAAACGGAAATTGTAGATAATGGTTTTCTTATTCCGATGGAACTGATTTCAAGACCTATAGACGAAAAATTATGGAACTTCTTCAAAGGCTTATTCCATAGGATACCACTAGGTTTTCAGACGCAGGAAATGAATGAAATTTCTACGGGTACAATTTTTCTTGGAGATTTTAAGACAACTTTATGATTCCAGATTATACAGCCACACAGTGGTTTGTACCAATGCTACATTCATCAGGGAATCAATGAGATCAAACATGCAGGAATTTTGGAGGTCAGAGAGAATAGTGGGGACAAACAAACATCTCAGTTATATGCAGTATAGTTGGAACCTCAGGACAGAACGTAAGAGTTACTGATAGCTGAATCAAAGGAAGCTCAGGTAGAATTACTTGAGGGACTGGATGTCAGGGCAGTGTTTCACTTGTCAGGGAAGTTTAGTCGCGTCACATTCACAAGGAGTACATAAGCTATATCCAAGAATCAAGCCTATCTATTCCGAAGCAGATATTCTTACAGATTCAGTTCAAGGGGTGATTACAAGACTGAGATTGGGACATAAACAAGATTTGATAGCTACAGTTATGACAAGATATATGTGTCAAGTAACTATTAGGGGTTTTGCTACAACAGAACAAGAAGCTTGACAAATAAGGATGAGTAGGGATTTAGTTGAAGAGTTGAGACAAAGGTGGAATGTTTTCTTAGGGAAGCAGTTAGTTAAAACTTATAGTGCACAGGAAAGAGTTGGGATGGATAAGATGACGAGAATAATGAATATCTTGCTTTCTTAGCAATCTCTGAAGATGGTCCAACTCACATATCTCAGGGTTCAATTTCTTGAACCACTACAATATTTTATTGTCATTATTCAATGCATGATAAGATCTTAGTGTTTAAATGTTTAACACTCGCACAAACATGATATCATCACACATAGATAATGCTGAACTAGTTCACTAGTATATTTTTCTGGTAACTAGAATTGATATTTAACTTGTGCATGTTACTATAGATGATCTTAAATAATTTTTTGAATATTTGTTGAACATGATTAATTGCTTTAGTGGGATATATGTTTTCAAGCATATAAGACCTTTGTTTATGCTTATCTCCTGCATCCTATTACAATGTGATTTATTCATTTTATCTGAATTGTTTGTTAAGATGTATTAGTTTATAATTGGATTGAGATAACTAGATGAGATACATCAACAGGATTGGACTAGATAGAATTAGTGATTTATTTGTTAACTCTGTTTGTTTTATATCATGCATGTCTTGCTTAATTCTTATGCATAATGTTTCTCAATGAATGCCATGAACTCTTATTTTAATGATTATTTTCATGCCATGAATGCATCTCGTAGTACTTGCATTAATTATAGAAGAAGCATGTTTAGGATTTCAATAGGGCAAAGATTGTTAGTCCTCCTTATGTAAGGTTGGAACCATTTTCCCCTAGCCTAGAGACAAATCTTTCAAGGGTATTAAACTGGAGAAAATGCTCAGTCTAAGACAAGAATTAGCATGATAAGGTTGTAGCTGTTGTTATCTCTGTTTATAGTAAAATTTCTAATCCAACTGGACCCAAACTGATAAGTTGGGTACCAAGAACTGTTAATCCATTTGTGAGTACAGGACATAACAGGTTAATTTATTCATATGTATTCTTGGTAATTCATACTCAAGGCATGTGATCAAAGAAAGAGCCTCACAATCAAATATGATTGACAAAAGCTATTCGGTCAGTAATCTTTGTAGATGACAATAAAGGTTTTCATTACGGGACAAGCTATACAGAAAAAGGGATGTCATCATGAATTCAACAATTGCTATCACTGATAACAACTAATCATTGGAGTCACTGATAACAGTTGAAGCAACTTCTTTGTTGGAGAATCAAGGCACAAATCCTCTTATCATACAGTTCTGCATCAAAGGACAAAATGTCAATTCAATGAATGATTAGTGTCTCATCTGAAGCAGGAAGGTTGAGAAGCTTGCTCTTTTTAGAGTAAAGAAAGGAAATGCTCGTGGCTAGACTGGAAACTCTAAAAAGGTGAAGTCAATGGTTTCTACTGTAAAGCTTTATCTGACAAAAGTTTAGCTATGGCATTAGAAGCTCTCACCCTTGAACATCAACTCAAGGAACTCTTTTGTAAAAAGGGGTTAGTGAGAGGACTGCCTCATATGGAATTCAGAAGATGATAAATGTGAGGCATGTCAGAAAGAGGAGTCAAAGACAACATCACATCAAAGCAAATATATAACTTAGTGATGGTGGTTGACTACTCTTATAAAACAAAGTTGTTGTCCGTGAATTCTCAAGACAGAACATCACATATGGTGATTAATCGTATCAGCCGATCAAGCTGGAAGCAACTGTAAAAGAAATGATCTTGTGGTCAGATAATGGGACTGAATTCAAGAAGTAGTTCTAATTAATATCTATAACATCAAGAACATTATGAGACAAATACAACATTGGGAGCTCTGTGTCATAATGGAATGGTACAAGGGAAGAACCAGAACTTGATTAAAGCTACAAGGGAAATATCAAGCTAATCAAGACTTCCTAAATATAAAAGGGCTGGAGCAGTCAATACAGTTTGTAACAAGTTAGATCAAGCCTTGATCAGGATGTATACATGAAGACCACTAATGAGTTAATGGCCAACATGAGCAAACAGTGGATAACCTGAAAGTGTTTGGAGAGAATGTTCTACAAAAGTAAACAATAAAATGTTTTTAGTTGTTTGAAGATCTTGGCATTTGCAGCTAAGACTTGTAAGGATACTCTTCATGGCTACTCAGTAGAGTTTACAACCTACAGGGCAATTGTGGGTGATCAACAGAAGATGATTGAAAGTATAAATGCATAGTTCAATAACTCCATGCTCCAAGTTGTTAAAGGTGAAATTAATGGTATTGATGATTCATTTCCAAGCAGTGGAATGGGAGTGTATCTACACAACTCATTATTTCAATGAAGCCAGTCATCAAGGGTAAGGATTTTCAGGAAATCCCAGCAACAGCTTAGGGGGAGCAATAGAAGGTTCAACTAGTCAGACTCAACACCACATTGTAAATCAAGAGGACACTACAAGAACTTATCTGCTGAGACAAAGGGATTGATGTCAATATTATTCCCAGAGTCTAGTTCTAAGTGATCTAGATGGTGGAGTAATGATTAGCAGGGCTACTGAGTATAAATAAGTATCTCTCTAGTTTTCTATCTAAGGAAGAAACTAAGAAAGTTGCAGAAGCTCTGATAGATCCGGATTGATTGGGTGATTACAAAGCAAGATGAACTCAATCAGTCAACAATCATATTGTAGGGAAGCTGGTATCCAAACCAAATTACAATATTGTAATTGGTGCAAGGATAACCAGAAGTCAAACTTGATGACAATGGCATTGTTACGAGGAAAAAGGCCAAATTGGATGCTAGGTGATTATCAGGAAGTAGTATCTGACAAAAAGCACCAGTGACGAGACTTGAGGATATTACGACATATCAGGAATCTGATGCACATTACACTTGGAATTGGACTCTAGTAGATGTGTACAAGTGCACTCCTGGTTGGTGAGTCAAAAGAGGAAGTCAATGCACAATAGTTCATGGACTTTGCAGTTGCAGATCTATTGGACTTTGTATATCTCTTCTTCACAAGCTCACTTTACGTTGGTATGAACTAGTATACTGCTCAAAAAATCATCAAGGACATTGTATGGCACTCTAGCTGAAGTTACAGTCTAATATAAACTAGTAGAGTCGTCATATTAATAACTCTCTTATCACTAGGCACAAAAATAATGTTATACATGTGCAGTGATATAATGATAATGTTATATGTTGGTCTACTAACAAAGACTTATGCAAGATTATTTGCTAAGTTATTGCAGAGTAGGTATGGAGGAGCATGTTGGAAAGGTTACAATTTTTTTTGGAATTACTTCAATCAAGCTATTAGGATAGTTCTTTTAAGAGCTCAAGCAAGCCAAAAGAACAATTCTTTTAGGAGCATAAGTAAACCAAAAGAATGATGGCAATGCAAAGATGCAAAATTTGGAAGATTCTGAACATGCTAAGACTACTTACCAACGAAAACCACTAAAGCTTGATCAGTGTAACTCTGGTAAAATGACAAGCTGTAGAGGTATGACAAGCACACTCTTTTACTCAAATGCTAATAGACAACATGTAATGTTATCAAGATGCCAAAGTGCAAGATTCCAAGTGGATCCTAGAGAATCCAATCTTATAGCTATTAACAAGATTATTAGATATCTTAAGGGACTATCAACTCTTGGAGTAAAGTACCCTAAAGATATTATGCTTAACATGTTTGGCTATATAGATACAAATTATGCAGGTTGTAAGAAAGACATGAGAAGCATCTATGAAGCTGTCAACCTAAGTGATAGGAGAAGCATCTCAAGAAGCTGTCAACTTCATGGAAGAAGATTGATTTCCTGTTATGATGAGAAATAACTTCAAATCCAACAACTCTGTGGAACACTCTATGACAAGGCACCTTCACACCAGGTATCATTTATTTCGAGAGCATGTCTTTTAGTCAAAGAGTCACTTGTAGAAACACTTATTAAATCACTTGTTAAAATTAATCTTTCAAGACTGGTTTGTAAGTGTGGGATATCATTCAATGCATATTAGTTGGAAATCCCATCTGTAAGGAATTATTCATATAAGTTCGCAAGTAATAAATCTTCAATATTTAAAGAAGTTGTGAATTTATCAGTAATGCAGTACCTCGTACTTAGTGCTACTATCTTGATTATCATGATTACAATGTCATATACATTTGTGGTAGTTAAGTATTATATCATTAAGTTTAATTGATTTAAATTATGATTGTACAATTTCATTCTATATCAGTCTCATAATTTAAATTATGTTAAAATAATATGCAGCATAGTTATTTATATCATGTACGAATAATTGTGGTACTTTTGGTATTAGTGATATTATTTAGAATTATTGTTATAAGTAATCAATGCTTATTACTAAAATCACTAATATTAGAAGCTAAAGTATTTTCTAAGTCATGTGTATAAAACTCTCAATATTTTATATGTTTAGAAAGTATTTCTAAAATTACTAATTATCCAGAAAGTGATTGCCATGTATATAAGTCATATATCATATTGGTGATTATTCAAGGATAATTATAAATATTTTAATTTCTAGTATCTAATGCATAGATACTTAGTATTTATTTAATTAATATTTATTTTGAGTAGTTTGGATTATGGAAATTGAAGCAATTCAATGATTTTATTTGCTCCATAATTCAAACTAACTTAAAATAAATAAGCATCATAATTGATTATAACTAAATCTATCAACAATTGATATCTAGTATATTGATTGTAACTTATGTGTTATAAGTTAATTATGAGATTTTGGTTTTAGTGAATTTAGCTAGGTTACATCTCAAGAATTCACTGAGATCAGAATCATGATTGTAGCATGATTAGTTGTATGTTAATTTTTGACTTCTATCAGCTAATGATATTTAGTTAAGAGTTCAAGTATGAACTAATTGTGAAGTATTAGTATTTGTGGCATTACTTTGAACTCCTCTAAGTAATCAATGCTTATCCTCAGTCACTTATACTAATATAAAAAAGTGTAAAAATCTTTCTTAAACTACAACTATGGTTACAATGTTTGATGTTTTATTATAAGTAACCGTATGTTGTCAAGTTAGAATAATTTTTATACTTATTAGCAAATTCCTAAACACATTGATAATAGATGCAATACTCAATGGATCAGAGTATATGGAACTTAGAAATTTTTTCTAAGATTGCAAACAAGTCAATGTTGGTTAATGTTGCTTTATTTATCGAACCAATATTGTTTGAGATATTACAGTTGTGTGGAGTTAATAATTGTATGATATATGAAATTGAATTCTAATGTCTATTCAATAGATAATTGGTATTTAATTCATTGATATCTTATTTTAATATTTAAAATAGGATGCAACATAATTATTGGTACCTAAAATACTTGACAAGTATCAGTCAATGATATATTGTTAATATTTTTTTGCAGATAATTGTGAGATTTTATGTTCTAGTGAATATATATGAGTTGCTATATCAGAAAGATTCACTATAATTTGAAATTAGCAGCATAGTGAATCTTATTAAGGATATTTATCAATAAAAAATTTTGTTGATTATAATCTTATAAAGGTAGATTATGGAGCTTTTGACATGAATGAGAATTGCTTAGACTTTACCCTAAGTGTTCAATGCTTTTACAAAAACCATTCATATTGAAAGACAAAATTTTTCTTTCTCTTCTTAATACTGCTAGGTCATCAGTCTATGTCTTATCAAATCATTTATCTTTTTAGGCATAAAAATAGACTTGGGAACTAGAACAGTTTTAGGAGAAAATCAAACTTCATTCTACATTGGTGGTTACTTATTTTATTAAAATCTTTGTGAAATCACTATTGTACATCATTTCTCTTAAAAGATTAAAAGCATAATTTTCATTCATTATAGATCTTAAATGTCACACCCCAAATCAATCACACACACATACATTAAATAAATGCAAACCATAATTATATTACAACTTATAAGTCCAAAAGATGATAATAATATGATTACAAACCCAACCAAAAATATTAACAATCCCGAGATCTTTACAAGTTCAGAGTTTGGAACAGCCCTTCTAACTAATACCACAATTACATACTGGCAGATTTCGCCTAGTCTATACATATATATTCTACCTGCGCCCTCAAATGGTCTTCACCCTACCTACCGGTTGACTTACGGGCGGTCTACTTGGTACGAACCATGATTGCTAGCTGTAGAACAGGGTTAAATACAAGAAAATAAGCTAAAACGCTCAGCAAGTACTAACAGTTCTACTATACAAGGCATTATCTCAAAATTTTGGGTTCATAAATCAAGGGGTTATAGATGCTTGTAAAAAAATGACAATATGAAACATGAATTTTTAATAAAGATATGATAGAATCATAGCAATTGAAACATGGCATATGGTATCCTGGCATTGGGCAACATGTTATAATTAATTAAATATCAAATCATCAAAATTCATTTTAGGACGCTACGGATTATAGCCGGTGATCAGCCGTGAAGTAATTCCGAACCTCGCTAGGTTTTCAAATATAATGGGATCCCTAGGCTATATGTGAGCCTATCAATAAGTGTGAAAAGGAACTTGCGTCTAGTCCCATCCACTAAGTCAAGAAAACATTTATTTTATTTTTAATGATTTATAACATGGATGCCGAGGAAAGATTTGGTATCACTTTAATGGAATTATAACAAGAGAATTCAAGTTCAGTAATGGGGATCTCTTTAGGGAATTTGATAGACAGAGTTTAGTATACATGGTCTAATGGATAGGGAATATTTTGAAGGTAAGGTACTAACAAGATTAAGAGTTATTAACCGAAGTATTTGAATTAATTAATGACATGGTGGTTATTACAACTAAGCATTCACGAAAAAGTATGTATACTCGTAATAATTATAAGCATAAGAAGGTAGTAACTTGTCTTTCAACAGTTCTAAGATTACTCGATCTTGACGGCACGAATCTTCCCCTTCGCTTCAGAACCTACACATTATATTAATCTCATTACTATTCACATTATAAGTCCATAGCTCCTAGACTAACTTTTACTCTTATAACAACTACTATTATGCAAGAACTTATGATTATAAGAATACACATAACTTAATCATATGCATTTCAAGTATTCCACATAATCACATAATCACATTATGGCATGGCATATACTACTTAATTATTTATACTACAATATCACTTAAATACCTAAGAACATAAGAAAGTAACACATAAGAACTATTATTGACCTTAACTTAAACCTAAATATAATGTGCAACACTCAGACTCTTCACCACAAAGTCACAATTACAACGAATACCACTAAAGCTTCCTAATGCCATTCTAAGGGTGCTCTCGGGTGTCTTGGTGGAAATGGGATGTCTCCACCTTGGGCCTTCACTCCAAACCACTTCCTAAAGGTTGTTAGGACTCTAAAATAACTTCTAAATTTGGTGAGACTCAGGGGCCTCACTCCTATAGGCTTACAAAAATCAATACTCACACTAAGGTTTCCTGCTAGCACCAGTTGCACAACCCGCGCTCCTTCACAGAAATCTTGACTTCTACATGAGGCCTTCTAACAAAACCAATTCCCATGGATTCTTAAGACCTAAACCTAACTCTCAGACTTGGTTTCAGGCCAAATCCTCACCTAGGCTTCTCGAGGCCTCTGCTCAAAGTTGACACTGCCCAAGCCTCCCTCGAATTCACTCTGCTCTGTTTTTACTTACATATAATTCATTTTCCTCACTCAATTTTTAATTCTAATGGTTTTTTAAGCTTCCTAAGGATGTATTATAATTATTTAATCCAAGGCCCCGTGAAGGCCTAGCCTATGGCATGTTATAATCGACCAAAGTTCAAGTTTACGCAGTTCTGCCCTGTTCTGAGCTACTTTCGGAAATATGTGTGTGCACCTACCTAAATGCAAGCTTTTCAATGAATTAAAGCCACTGGACTCAAGTACAACTCAAGTCCTAACTCCAGTAAACACAAGCCTAGCAAGGCCTCACCAAAACTCACCTAAAACAACCTATACTTATGGTGCAAAATTCTGCTACATAGTGCCTAGTGTACCTTCTTCCACCTTAACTCCCATTTCAACACAAAAACCAACAATCAATCCAGAAAATCTAATATACAGTATACAAAACCCTATTGACTATCATTTAATGGAAAAATAAGAGCATAAACCTAGCCATATAAGCCATTTACCGAGGCAAAACAGAGAGCATAACAGATCAGATTTTACATATGAAATTTTAAGCAAATTTTTGAAACAAAAACACATGGTATCAACTTGATGGCTACTAGATTTGATTATGAATTATTAAGTCACATAGCATACTAGCATTTCAGAGAAAAAACCATGGTATGCATTGCACAAAAACTCAAATCTAAGTCACATAGCACATTTGTCTGAAATATCACTTATACTACGACATGCAAGTATTAACTTCAACTTTTATTGTAAAAATCATGGCATGCAAGGATGGAAACTTTGAAAAATTCATTTTAAAAAGATCATAAGTTCTTTAAAAGCCACATGCAAAGTCTCTTCCTTTTTGAAAACAAATAAAACTAACACACAACTATAAAATCCATTCGGCTCCTTGGGAGTCATTGCCGAATGCTTGAGGCCAAGATCATGGCTTGAAATTGGAAACCAAACACTTCATCAAGACCATCTCTTGCTCAAGTTTAATGAGCCACATTAAGTTCAACTCCAGATTCACAAAAAAAAAAGTTAAACCATTGGCTTTAACCATATGCAACTAAGAAACTAACCTTAAATGACGATATAGAACCAAATGTAGTTGACCCTTGCTTAGAGGAGTTGAAAGGTGAAAGGAAATGAAGAAATGAAGAAGAAGAAAATGAGAGGGGTGGGGAGGGGAGGGTTTAGGTGCGGCCAAGAGGGAGTAGGGAGAGGAGAGAGTGGAGTGACGTGTTGGTGAAGAAAATGATGTGAAATGATTATTTGGTCTAGCTTTTGTCTTATCCAAATAGTAAGTGGATTTTGTTTTTTACCATTCTATCCTCCTTTTACTACTAGCATGTCTTGCATGTAGGGTTTTATTTGTCATTTAGTTGGTCAAATGGAGTTAGTGGAGGGTGAAAGGTCGGTCTTACCCTTGATTTCTATTTGGGTGAAATTTGCATGCAAGGGTACACTTGTAATTCAATAACTATTAAAAGTATAATTAAAAAGAATGTGTTTTAGTAATTAAAATATAAATCCATAAATCAAAAAATTAATACCAAAAATACTATGAGATTTTAGAGGTTTAATAAAATTGTTTTCAAAAATTTCGAACAAAAATTTATATTAAAAGAATTTTCTAACATTATCACACTAATAAATAAGTCATGTAAAATATATTTAACACATTAAAAATCACACAAGAAATTACAAATAAATTGACTCTACTCCATAATATTAGAATATAATCTATCGCCTAATCGCAACTTATTCAAATATCATTAAATCGCGATAATCTCAGTTATTACGTAATCGCGTAGTCGCGACTATTCGAATATTATCAAATTGCGCTACCTAATTAATCGCGTAATGAAAATCTTACTCGCGTATAAAAGTTATACGCTTAAAAATATTCCAGCAACATTCGCAATGCCATTATATCACAGAATATTTATGAATATGTACATCACACTTATAAACCAACTCAAATATTTACTGGTTGTCACATCCTCTCCCCCTTATAGGATTCTGTCCTCAGAATCTAGGAGAATAGTTGAGGATACCGGTTACGCATTTCAGATTCTAACTCCCACGTTGCCTCTTCCACTCTAGGATTCCTCCACAATACTTTCACCAAACTTACTGATTTATTTTTTAAGGGTCCTCTCTTGACGATCCAGTATCTGCACGGGTTGCTCTTCGTATGATAAATCGGCTTGAATTTCCACTGGCTCGATCTTTATTACATGATTGGCGTTCGGATTATACTTCTTTAGCAATGAGACATGAAATACATTATGTACGTGGTGATATTGTGGCGGCAAAGGCTAGCTCATAAGTAACTTTCCCTACTTGGTTCAAGATTTCAAAAGGTCCGATGTATCTTGGAGCTAATTTCCCTTTCTTATCAAATCGGGTCAAACCCTTCCGTGGTGATACTTTTAGCAACACAGCTTCCCCAATTTCGAATTTCACATCCTTCCGGGCGGGGTCCGCATATTTCTTTTATCTATCTTGAGCAGCAATGAGTCTTTTCTTGACCACAGTGACGGTGTCCTTCATTTGCCAAATTAATTCAGGTCCAAAATTCTTTCCTTCCCCAACTTCATCCCAACTTGTCGGTGTTCTACACTTTTGCCCATATAAAGCTTTGTATGGTGGCATGCCAATACTTGAATGGTAACTATTGTTATATGAGAATTCTATGAGTGGTAGATGATCGTCCCAACTTCCCGAAAAATCAATTGCACAGCTTTGTAACATATCTTCAATGGTTTGGATTGTTCGTTAACTTTGGCCATCGGTTTGTGGATGATATGCCGTACTCATGTTTAATTTCGTTCCAAGACTTTCTTGAAATTGCCTCTAGAATCTCGAATTAAATCGCGGGTCTCGATCCGAAACTATCGATATAGGTACACCATGGCGTAACACGATTTTACGTACATATATATGAACTAGTCTATCTAACGAAGACTTCTCATTGATTGGGAGAAAATGTGCCGACTTTGTAAGGCGGTCAACTATCACCCAAATTGCGTCATCCAGAACGTGTTCGCTGTAAACCCACTACAAAATCCATGGCAATATTTTCCCACTTCCATTCTGGAATCTTCAATGGTTGAATCAAACCACTTGGTTTCTGATGTTCTGATTTTACTCTTTGGTATGTGTCGCATTTTGAAATCCATTCAGCCACATTTGGAATCCAAATTCTTGTCAAAAATATCAACACACCTTGTTCATCTTTTTGTGTACATATCTCGTCTCCTGTCAACTGATTATTCTCTTGAGTCATTACTTCATCTTGGCATTTCTTTATCCTTTCTAGTAGTGTTGGTTGAAAAGTAATGGCACAACACATTTCTTCCGCTTCTCCATGATCACAAAGCTCTAATTGCAATTTTTCAACTTCATCAGATAATTCCTTCGACATTATTATCATACTTAGCTTTTCCTTCCTACTTAAAGCATCTGCTACCACGTTGGCCTTTCCCGGATGATATTGTATTAAAAAATCGTAGTCTTTGATCAATTCCAACCATCGGCGCTGTCTCATATTTAGCTCCTTCGGAGTAAAGAGGTACTTCAGACTTTTGTGATCTGTGTATATCTCGTACTTTTCCCCATATAAGTAGTGTCTCCATAATTTCAAAGCAAACACTATTGCAGCTAATTCTAAGTCATAAGTCGGGTACTTCTATTCATGTGGTCTAAGTTGTCTTGAAGCATACGCTATCACCTTCCCGTGTTGCATCAATACACATCAAAGTCCTTTATAAGAGGCATCACTGTATATCATAAAATCTCCCTTGTCATCTGATAATGCTAATACCGGAGCAGTTATCAATCTTTTCTTCAATTCTTGAAAACTCTTTCATATTTCTCCGTCCATTCAAACTTCTCATTCTTCCTTGTCAATTTGGTCAGTGGTACGACAATCTTTGAAAAATCCATTACAAATCTTCTGTAGTATCCCGCTAGTTCCATAAAACTTCTCACTTCTGTAGGCGTCTTCGGTGCCTCCCAATTCATTACGGCCTCAATTTTTTTAGGATCTACCCTAATTCCCTCACTTCCAACAATATGTCCTAGAAATCTTACTTCAGTTAACCAAAACTCACATTTCGAGAACTTGGCATACAATCTCTCCTTTTGCAACACTTCCAAAACTATTCTTAGATGCTCCATGTGATCAACTTCTGTCTTTAAATATACTAAAACGTCATTGATGAAAACTATGAAAAACTTGTCCAAGTACTCCTTGAATACACGATTCATTAAATCCATGAAAGCAGCTGGTGCACTCGTCAACCCAAAAGCCATGACGAGAAATTCGTAATGTCCATATCTTGTTCGAAAAGCCGTTTTCGGTATATCCTCAGACTTAATCTTCAATTGGTGGTATCCCGATCGCAGATCAATCTTTGAAAAATAAGAGGCTCCCTTGAGTTGGTCAAACAGATCATCAATCCTAGGCAAAGGGTATCTATTATTAATCATCAACTTGTTAAATTCTCGGTAATCTATACAAAGTCTCACGCTCCCGTCCTTTTTCTTCACAAACAAAACTTACGGGCCCCACGGTGAAACACTTGGTCTTACAAATCCTTTGTCAAGTAGTTCTTGTATTTGCTTTTCTAATTCCCTCATCTCCGTTGGTGCCATCCTGTATGGAGCTTTCGAAACAGGTTCGGTGTCGAGTGCAAGATCTATTGTAAACTCAATTTGTCAGTTCGGGGGTAAGCCAGGAAGCTCTTCAGGAAAAACGTCTAGAAAATCTCTTACTACCGGAATGTCTTCCAGATTAGAAACTTCTCTACTCTTATCAATTACATACGCCACATACGCCTCGCATCCTTTCCGAATAAACTTCTTTGCTTGCATCGAGGTGAGAAATGTCTGAGTTTGCCTTTGGCCCTTGAATGTCACTTTCTTGCCTTGAGGTGTACTTAATACTACCCTTTTATCCTTACAGTCTATTTGAGCATTGAAACTTGTCAGCCAATCCATCCCTAAGATCGCGTCAAATTCGCCTAATTGGAAAGGAACAAGGTTCATAGGAAAAATGTGTCCTGCTATCTCTATTACACAATGAGGGTAAATATGATTTACAGATACTCTATCTTGATTAGCTAAGATAATGGATAAGTGCTCATGCATCAATTGGGTTTCACAGTTCAACTTATCAACAAAAGACTTCGATATAAATGATCTGGTGGCTCCCGAATCAATCAGTACTTTAGCATTAGCAACATTCACAGAAAGCGTACTTAACACCACATCGGAACTTTGAATTGCATCCTTCACGTTTATGTTGAAAGTTCTTGCTTGAGTTGGATAAGTCAAAGCTGGATGATTTGAAGATGATGTTATCTGAGGTTGATTGAAAGACATTGGGAATGATGAGGCTGGCATAGGAGCTGCTTGATTCATAGGGTAGGGTACAGTGGTCATTTGCAGTAATTGATTGTTACCCACTCCTTTGCATTCTCATGACACATGTCCTACTTTCCTACATTTATAATACGTGATGTTGGCCTTCTAATTCTTGCATTCATGAGCATAATGGCCCTTCTTATGACACTTGAAACAAACTACATTCACCTTATTGCAGATTCCCGTATGTCGCTTATTACAAATCTTACATTCCGGAACTGATCCTTCCGGGGGTTTTCATCCACCAGTTGACTGAGATCTCATTTCTTGTGATTTATTTCCAAATTCTTTCTTCTTGAAGTTCCCGGGTCCACTCTGAAACTTAAGCCTTTGATTAGTTCTCTGATTCTGACCCTTGTAACTTGATCCTTCTTCTCCCATTTCAAATCTTCTTTTCTTGTTGCCTTTCTCCTTTTGATTTTGCTCACTCTCGCCTTCAATTACCATCGCCTTCTGAACCACTTCAGTATAAGTAGTCAACTCAAAAGTTGCCACGCGACTCTTTAACCAAGGCTTCAATCCTTGTTAGAACCTTTTTGCCCTTTTCTCTTCAGAATTAACATACTCTCTCATAAACCTAGAAAGTTATGTAAACCTCTTCTCTTATTCTCCAACTGTCATATTGTCTTTCTGTTAGTCCCTAACAATGCAACAAGAATTACAAAAGGGGGTTGAATGGAATTCTTGAACCTTTTTCAAAAACAAAATATAAAATGTTCTATCTTAATAATATATAAGTGTTTGATTTGCAAAGTGCGGAATAAGAAGTTATTAAAATTAAAATCAAAACACAAGTAATTAAAAACACAAGTCTTTATAAACTTTCTGGTGGATTTGAATATATCCACCAGAGATATATATTATATCAAGAGAACTCTGTGTAGCAAGATTAGCTCACAGCTGCTTATAAATATGAACAACTAAGTTTATAGAGAAATGCTAAGGATGCAGCTTACAATTGTTTCTCTGAGACAATGTTCTTAGTCTTGTTCTCGTTGCTACTTCTTGGTTTATATATCACCAAGATTACAAAGTAATAAGACAAGATAATAAAACAAAACCTATCAAGTCTAATACTATGCTGCTTCATTACTCTATTTCAGCATCTTTGAATATCTTCATGATAGCATGGAAATGGTAATGCTTCTTTGTTCTCTAAAACCCAGTTGAATAGGCTTCCACATTCCTTTTGCATACACTCGATGCATGTGACTGTGTTGTCACTTTCAACAGATGTTTGAATTAATTATCCGCTGGGTACATGATCATCCGTCGGGTTGCCTTGTTGATCATCCGTCGAGTGGCATTGTTGTTTATCCGTCGGGTAGCTATCTGGCACTTGACTTCATTTCATTTATGCAGAATTACAAGACATCATCTATGTACAATTAATCAACCTATTCCACATATCTAATTAAATTTAACATGAATTGAGTGCTATTATAGAATCTAAACAAGGTGTATACAGAAATGTGCTAAAGACTCATTATTACACAAGCTACTCACTCGATGGATAATAAATCATCATCCGTCGGGACTATATTGAGTCATCCGTCGAGACTATATTCCTTATCTGTCGAGTGCTACATTTTTCACTAAGTAAAATCTACTAAGGTGTTTTGTTAATGAAATCATCAAGTTCACAACATATTCACAACAATCTCCCCCAATTTATGTCTACTGGAATTGTATCCATAAATTAAGAGAAACTTGATGATAATAATACACCCTAAAAATACAACTTTAAAAGTAAGTAGACAAAACTGTAAAGTGCTTCAAATAATAAAATGCACAAAGATTAGCTCACAGTCATTTTTAAGGTGCTCCTCTAGCCTGAGCAGATTAATCTAATTCCTTGAAGATCTGGATCTCTTTTCAAACTTTCTGTTGTTATCTTCTATCTGATTTTGGAGCTGTCTGTGGAATTCCAGTTCATCATATTCTGAGAGATTTAGTTTTTCTTGCATTTCCAAAAGAGTCTCATTGCTAGAGATGCTCAATTGGTCTTCTAATCTGAAAAATCTTCTAACTCCTTTGTCATCCATGAACTCCATCAGCCAGTAGGGCCTTAGATGCACTCTACTCCATGTGTAAGGAATAGTTAGAGTCTTTGGGAGTGCATCTTTAGCTCTAATACTCCTCAGTTCTTCAATCTTCTTTAGAATAAGTCTTCTTGCAGTTACATTGAATCCAAAGTTCTTCTTAAATGATGAATAAACCTTTATCGGCACAGATTGGCTTTCTTGAATGATCCTGTGAAGTGGCCATTGAATCTCATTTCCTCCCTTGTACTTGAAAACTAACCTTTCAGGTAGATTCCTTTAGGCATCAATCCCTCTAACTTCTTCCAGTTCATCTAGATAGAGGTTTAGACCATAGAATTCCATGATGTCACATAAGTACATGTAATCACCCTGGTTGACTTTGGATTGAGCTTTAGTTAGAGATTTGGATTTGAGAGGTGACCGCTTCACTTTCTTGACTGCTCTTGACTTTGTTCTCTTTGGCTTGTTAAGGATTGGCAAATTGAAGTCTGGAATTGGTAGACTTTCCCAGTCTATTAGTTCATCCTTAGGCACAATAGGTTCACAATGAATGTTCCTGTAAGGATCCACCACCTTAATGTCTTCAAATACCACTAAGGGTTTTGATACTTGAGTTGTAGTTGGAATGGATTCCTTGGGAAACTGATTCTCCAATTCCTTACCAACAAAGTTCAATTTCCTTTTGGTTCTTTTGGCCAATTCCTTGTATCTGTGAGATTTCTTCTGTTGTGGTTCAATTTGCTTCTTTGGATCTTCAGATTCACTGATTTCAGATCGATGAGCAGGAATTTGTTGTGTTGGTTTCACAGCGTGTAGCTTGGCCAAGATAGCAGCTTGCTCTTTCTTTTGTTTAACCTTTTCAGCATGTAGAGCAGCTTGCTTCAATCTTTCCTTTTCTTCTCTCTTTGCTTCAGCAAATTGAGGATATCCGGCCACCACACAAATTTCCTTACCATTCCTGAAAATTTTAGCAATTCTCCTTTTCAAAGCTGAATCAGTTGGATCCTTGTAGAAGGCAATGGATCTTGACAACAGTTTCTTCTCATCAGGCTTTGGTGTCTCATACACTGTATCCAAAGGGTTCTTTAGTGATGATTTTGGATAGTTCACCCTTGGCTTCAAAAGTACTTCAGCCTTTGCAGATTTGATACAGGATGGTTGTCCTCTTTCCAGATAGTTCATGCTTATTTCATTCACAGAGATTTGCCTGACTTGAGAGTGATGAATGGATGACTTTTCTGGCTTCTTTGCTAGCCCAAAATTCTTTTGAATATCCTCATCAATTTTTTCCCAGTTGATTGGATTCAACTGCTCCTTTTCAGCTGCTTTCAAAGTAGTTGCTCCTTCCTTTATCAGATCAATATTGTCCTTAGCTGGTGGCTTTGAGATAGTAATTGTAGGCACAATTACTTTGCTAACTTGAATATTGAGCACTTTTTGCTCCCCCTCACTCCTAGAACTCTCTTTCTCCCCCTGTTTCTTATCATCAAACTGAGTAGAGGATGAGGTTTGTGCAGCCACCAGTTTCTGAAGCAAGTCTGTTTGTTGAGCTTGGTGTAAATGAATTGCTATAAGGGATGTTTCCATTTCTGTCATTCTTGTATCCAAGGCATCTATCTTTGTGGCAAGATCAGAATTTTTCCTGAGTTGTCTCTTAATGTCAAGCATTGTAGCTTCTAGAAGTTTAGAGTCCATCTTATCAGAAATGGCCTTTTTCATCTCACCAATATCACCTTTGATAGTGTTGACATCTTGAGCATGTTGAAAACCTTGGATTTGTTGTAGTTGCAGAGAAGCAAGATGTGCTTAAGGAGCTTTTTGGTGCTGGCATTTGTGGTGGTTAGAAGAGCAGAATTTGTCTGATTTATGAGTTAAATCAGGGTTGTCTTGAAGTAGTGTTCATCACATTGCTTTGAAAATACCCAAGATGGCATGCCTGATCTTGAACTAGATCCTACTTTTCCCCCTATGTCCAATGGCTCTTCTTCACTATCTCCACCTTCACCTCCAAAGAATTCTTCTGAACCACCAGTCTCATAATCAACATCACCAGCTGTAGAAGGCAAAGCTGTGATGGCATCCTTAGCTCTTTGCATGGACTGTGTGGTGTGCACCAAGTTTAGCATTCTTTCTGCATTGTCATTGCCCTGTCCAGCTAGAAGTTGGTAGGCTGGAATAGGGTGAGTAAATGTCTCAGCATCTAAGGAGGTGGAATCTAAAACAGCTTGAGTTTGCTGAGATAGTCCCTCCCTGTCTACATCCTGGGCATCCATTAACTCACTTATGATTACATCCACCCTTATAACTTCAGTACCTGTTTTTCTCTCATTTTCTCTCTTTTCTTGCATCAAGGTCTCACCTTGGCTCACCACCCTCACACCCTCACCTTCACCATCTAAGGTGGGACTCCTCACACTCTATTTTACCAATCCTGAAGAACTGCATTGCATATTTTCACTCTTTTCCTCTCCTTTTTCCTGGGAGCAACCCAGACTCTCACTCACTTCACTCCCTTCCATCAATCCTAGGAGTGATTGTACTACCATTAAGTCTTCTGCACTTGAGATAATTGATGAAATTTGAAGCTGTGCATAGACACATGATAGATAAGGGATATCCGTCGGATTAGCAGTTTGACTATCCGACGGATAACTGCTGTTAAGCTTATCCGTCGGGATACAATCACTACTCGACGGATGAGCAGTATCCATCGAGTGAGTAGAAATGAATATGTTTGGAGTGGAAACTATTGTGGACTTTGTGCAGATTGATGAGAATTTTAGCACAGATGTCTCAACAGTTCCTGAAAGAATTGGCAAGTGAGCCAACAAATCATCCAAAAGATGATGCTCACTTGCACTAGATTTTGGCTTCCCCAACAGAGTTAAAGAAGGGGAATCAGGAATTGATGTGTTGATCATATCCACATCCAGAGAGTTTGTGGGAGAATTTGGGGTTTGAGGTGCTTCTATAACTAAAGATTTCGGTTGTGACTCCACATTTATTGGAGCCACATCAAACTGACTTTGAAAAGGTGCAGTGACTGTGTCTTCAGCACTAGTTTGCACAATGTGTGAACCCTGTGCATCCCCAAGGGTTTTTGGTTTCTTCTTTCTAGTATAGGTTTGGGGTGAGCTTGTGTCCCTTACCCTTTTGGCCTGTGCTCTTGGCTGAGAGCTTTGTTCAATAGTCACATCCTTTTGGGAGGATGCAACTAGCAATGAGCTTATGTCCTTATTAAGCACTGCAGTTTGTTGGGAAACTGCAGTGCGGCTAGGCTGGAAAACACTCACCTCTCCAACCTTATCCTTAGGGTTTCTTTGATGTTCACCCTATCCCACACCTTTCTTACCCACCTTCAAACTCCCCTCTTTTGGTTTGGTGGATTTTACAACTGGCATCTTTTAAGAGATACCAGAGGGGGCTTTCTTTGACTTGGATTTAGAAATTTTTGATGGTTTGGTAGCTTGGGTAGGCAACTGTTGGGTCATTGACACAGTTGCCAGAGCTACACTATAAGGCAAAGAAATTTGTGAGGCTGGAAGAGTAGGGACAACTGAACTTACCTCACTTACCTGAGGTGCCTCCATAACAGGAAAATAGAAGAGTGGCACCTCTTTGAGATGGTTTGCCCTGTTCAAATCTGCAATAATCCTTCTCTCTTGAACCCAACAATCTAATTTGTTGGTTGGGTTCTCAAACACAATATCCTCAGAGAGGTGGTTAGCAATCATCATTAAAAATCTAGCATAATAAACATTTTTACCCCTCTTATTTAACTCCCCTAACTTATTAAACCCCAACTCAATTATGATAAGATCATTAAAGTTGAAAAATTTATCAGTAACAAGCATGTAAAGCATGTTAAGCATTGAGATATTGACATAATCAAAATTACTGATTTTACCAGAAAACCTTGGTAACTACATCACACAGATAACTCCATTTCTTTCTAAGACCCAACCTCCTAATTTCACTTAATTTAGAAGTAGAGAGTGCATAGTTCATGGAGTTAAGCATGTTAATAATGTCAGTGTCTGTGTGTGGTGAAGTTATAGTATTATCAGGAATCTTGAAACATGCTTTAACAAAGTCACTATTAACACAGAATTCCTTACCTTTAATAGTGAAAGTGATAGTCTTATCCGTTGAGTTGTATGTAATAGTTGTCCACATCTCTTCAACAACCTCACAGTAGATGGTGGGTGATTCCAGCATGGCATAGTTAAGTTTGCAGTTCTTCACAAAATCCATCATCTTGTGGTAGTCACCAGACTGTTGAATCCCCTTGTTCAAAAGAGCAGTGAAGTTATTCTTCTCATAAATAAATCCAGTTTGAGACATTATCTTGACGACAGGTGTCATTGTTAGAGAGTAAAAACTTACAGAGAGAGAGTAATTGCTTTTGAGAAAGAAAGAAATTAGAGCAGATGATTTAAGAATGATAAAAGAAAAGTAATGAAAATGAATTAAGCTTTTATACTATCTCAAAAATAACTATCAAAAATAATAAAGTAAAATAAAGTAACCAATATGAATTGCCCAAAGTAGCCGTTTAAAATAAACTGTAAACATTCCATCAATTATCCGTCGTGCTATGCTTACAAACTGTAAGTATACTCGATGGATAATGTTCAGAGAATTACGGCTAAGAATAAAACAATTCGACGGATGAGGATGAATCATTTATCCATCGAGTCATAAAATATTCCAGAGAAGTAATTGATTTTATTAACAAATAGTTACCGGCGGATGATCAAACTCGATGGATAGTGATCATCCGTCGAGATGTAAATTTTGACTTAGCCAAAATTTCATCCATGACTGAAAAATCAATTAAATTTCTGGCTGCATTACAACTTACAAACAATCTATAAGGATTAAAGAGTAATTTAGCATACCTAACTCACTTACCAACCTTGAAAAGGTAGATTCATCCAATGGCTTGGTAAATATATCTGCAAGCTGCTTTTCACTTGGAACAAAATATAGTTCCACAGTACCATTCATTACATGTTCCCTTATGAAGTGGTACTTGATGTCTATGTGCTTTGTTCTTGAATGTTGTACTGGATTTTCAGTGATGGCAATTACACTTGTGTTATCACAGAAAATGGGAATCCTTTCAACTTGCAAACCATAGTCTAGCAATTGGTTTTTCATCCACAAAATATGTGCACAGCAACTATGTAACACCCCCCAATCCGGGGTCGGGGATCCGGGTTGTCACGAGTTCCAATTCCCTTAATAACACCCAATCTTAATAAACAATCAACTACTATGTATTGTGACCCCACAATGAACACACACACACCACAAGTTATAGTCTCAGAGATGAATATCCAAAAGTAACACGAGTCATTTTATTCCAAAATTTTATGCCATTACACCTTAAAAAGGGTTTCTGAATAGATTTACATTTCTTTGCCATTATTACAATTGATAAAGATACATAAGTCTGGTTCATCAATAGTTGAAAACCTAGTCTATTGGTAGCTCCTACGTCAGCTACGGCGGCATCAATGCTTCCAGAAGACTGCAGAACATTTTCTAACCGCTTGCGAATCGGGAGCTTGGTCCTGTTCATCTTGTCTATCTGATGTTGTGTGATGAAAGAAGAAGGCAAGGGTGAGCAACAAGCCCACCAAAATAATATATAATATGATTAACAATATATGAGCCTTCTCATAGTACTCATGAAAGTCTTGGTCAAAAGAAATGAACCAAGTTTGATATCTTAATGCGATGAAGTCGCAAAATATTCAGTATATATACATATATACTTTTCAAAATCTTGGAATTCCTCTTCCATGCATAATATACACAAAGTTCCAGTTTATAACTGTATATAAAAAAAATATCGTTGCAAGGTGATCTCATATATCTAACCTTGTCTCAACGTTTTTCTGAAAGTCTCTGTCATTCATAAGACAACCATTAACTAGATATAAGTTTAAAACGGTGAAGTTACAAGATACTCCAATATACTTATATCTTTTCCAGATACTACTTGAACTACCACCGTTCAAGTTATAATTAGTTTCAAAAGTTCATCACATAGATGAGACTACAAGACCAGATTTGAATAGATTAAATCTTTTAAAATATCATCAAAATACAATGAAGTTACGAGATACTTCATTTGATGCAAACATCATTTTGAAAACTTGACCCTGCCAACACTCAACAATCGCCCAACCGTAGCCTTTCTATCGAAGTGCTCTGGGTAGTGTTGCAGAAATATCGAATTGGATGATGAACTCATTACGGGAGTTTGCCGCGCCAGGAAGACCACTTACGATGATCAGTCGTGGTAGTGCAACCCCGCCATTTTCTACATGTCGAGGAGAACCTGTCGGATTTACTTGTCAACCGAACACTGAACTCCTAAGGAATGGACCGCCTTAGCGGAACTTCCAGGCCATTTGGGCCAATATAATAAGGCTGGGCCGGCGCTACTCGACCACTTACGCCACTCCTAGTTCAGATGAAATCCATGACTCTGAAACGTAAAGCTCGTCCCCACTTTCCCCAAGTAGAAACTTGTTGATACGGCTCCACCAAGAAGTCGTATCTAGTTGGAAAGGAAAACTCACCGATATTTCCCACGCGATGCCTGTTAATGGATTAACTTGTTCCAAGAATTTTACTTCCCGAGTGTTGGGTAAGTAATCAAAAACTCTTTTATCAAGACAACAACCTTGTTGCGAATATAAAATACACCACAGAGCCGGATCCCTCCGATTTTGAGCGAGTATTTAAATCCCCTTTTTAAAAGGAAGATCTTAAATATAAAAATGAGTTTTGGGATCCGCTCTAACTTTTGAAAATCATTTTAAAGACTTGAAAACACTTTAAAGAGTGTTTGGAATAATGCCGATTTAATAAAGTAAATCAGTCTCAATATAAAGAAATATCTGAATATTATTATTTAAATAATATTCCCATAAAGAGTAATTGAGGTAGAAGTTGGAAAACTTATACTTGAAATGAATAGTAAATAATCAAAGATATACTTATACGAAAGTAATATCTTTATTTGAATATCAAAAGTAAGTTTGATTATCGAACATTATTCTTTAATAAAATAAAGAATATTAATAAATAATAAGCGGAGTCATAATACCTCGAATGAATATTATAAATAATATTCATTAAATAAAATAAAGGAGTCATACATCCTCAAATGAATATCCAAGTAATATTCAATAATAATCTAAAGGAGTCATAAGTCCTCGAATGAATATTCAAGATAATATTCATTAATAAAATAAAGTTATCGAATAAACCTTATTCGATTAATAGTTTTGAAAACTATAACCATATATATATAAATATATATATATATATAAAATCTACTCGGGATCCTCGACTCCCGGTTTTAGAAAATGTTTTCACCTTTGGGTCCCTATACTAAGGGTATATGCAAATTACCGCTATTCTCTAGCATAGGTATTATCAACTGAACCAACAGATATATATGACAAGAATACGAAACAGGCATGCATATGTACCATATCACATGCTACAATATATCGCAAGAATTTGCTAATATAATCATCATGCATTTATTACAAGATAATGCATATACATATATACATCACAACAACAGTATAACGGGTAGAAAACTTGCCTGAGCGGCTGGGGGTTACAATCGGCTCGGGACGAGTCTGGTAACCTATAAACAACAAGTAAGTTGGAATTAAACCAAAGTCACTTGTAAATCTATACTTTAACCAACTTAGACTCTAACGCTCGTTTTGCGCTCAATGATTCTCTTAAGTCACTCGAGTACCCTCGGCTCCACCATTTTTAATAATTTAACCATTAAGAGTTTTAAGACGATTCTCTCGCGAGTGCCTTACCATTTGCCTAATACACTCTACATAAATGATTCATACTCCAATTAGTCCTCTAGGGTACTTAATCAATGTTTCAAAGTAAGGCGAGGGATAAGGTTTCGTTCGCGAAACGTCGTTACTTAAAACGGCCGTCTCTCCTAAACCGTACATCGGAATCAAACGAACTACATATCAAAACGAAGCTCGTAACATGAACTATCTAAACATGGCAATGGTCAAAACCTAGCAGTGAGTTTTCGGGTCCTAATGTTAAGAATAAAACAGCCTAAAGTAAATCGGACATTACGACGGCTATGTTTACGTGATTACCCAATTTTATATCACACCAATTCATCACCAAACAACCCCAATCCATTCATACAACCAAAGTTCATCCTTATCACATCATAACATCCCCAATAAATTCAATATTAACATTTATACTTATGCTTAAGCTTGAATTTAACTATACTTAAGTTCTTTTAACCAAAACAACAAGATTCACCATTCCATTTCACTACCACTCCAACCCAAACTCTAAACCACAAGCATTAAGCTACTATATCACCATAACAATCAAAATCATCTTATTATACAAAGGAATCTAGGATTTGGAGATGATATACCTTCCTTAAAGTGGTGGGAGTAGCTAGGAAGCCTTAAGAAGCCTTGAGAAGCCTTGAGAAGTCTTAGGGATGCTTGGATCTTAAAGGAAAACAAGAAAAAATCAAGTTAAAAACTTTGAAATCACTATTCATTGTCTTCTTCATTGATTTCTTGAAGAAGATTGAGAAAGAATTGAAGGCTTAAACTCATAAGAAAGCCATAACTATGCATAAGGATGACTAGGGAATTATCTTACCAATTTAGGAAGCCTTGATCTTGAGTTTCGAAATTTCTTTCTCTTGAAAATGGCAAAAGCCGAGAGCAATGAAGAAATAAGAGGTTTTGTGTTTTTTGTTTTGATGAAATGAAATGTTTGGCTTGGTTGATTGAATTAGATTTGTTTTATTTTAGGTTAATTACCAATTTAACCTTGGTTTTGTGTGGTTAACAATCCACCACATTTCCTTCCTTCTTATGTCATGCTTGCATCACTTTGTGATGTCATCATCCCTCCTTTGTCCTCTTTCTATTGGTTGGATGACATCATCCCCACTAATCTCTTTGATTAGCTTCTAATTGTTTGCCTAATGACCGCTGATCTGTTATACGGTTCGCTTAACTTTCGTTTTCGTTTATCGTTTGAGGGATCATACCCGGGATCTTATTACTTAGGTTCCCTTAACCTTTCTCAATATATTATATTCCTTTTTATGATCCTCTATTATAATCCTTTAATTTAAATCCTTTTTATCCTGTTACCTTATACTCAATTCTTTCCGTATCTAGTGGATTTCTGGGAAAAATCAAAGTGTTCGGAATTGGATTCTGACGATCTTTACATACACTTATATACCATATAGAGTACTAATAAAAAATCTCAGAATATCCATAACAGAACCCCTACATAGTGTGGCATGAAAAGTTTTCTCATTCAGCAAAAACACTATTCATAAGGGTTACAAAAAGTTCAAAATTTTGGGGTTATTACAAACTACCAGCAGCAATATATTCAGCTTCAGCTGTAGAAGTAGAAACTGAATTTTGCTTTTTACTGAACCAGAACACAAGCTTGTTTCCTAGAAATTGACAGGATCCTGTTGTACTTTTTCTATTAATTCTACAACCTGCATAATCTGCATCCGAATAACCAATTAGATCAAAACCAGAATCTCTAGGGTACCAAATGCCAAGTTTTGGTGTTCTCTTGAGATATCTGAAAATTCTCTTAATAGCTACTATGTGAGATTCTTTAGGATCAGCCTGAAATCTAGCACACAAATATGTAGCAAACATTATATCTGTCCTACTAGCTGTTAAGTACAGAAGTGAGCCAACCATGCCCCTATAACTTGAATTATCCAGAGACTTTTCAGTAGTGTTTAATTCAAGCTTAGTTGCAGTGGTCATGGGAGTTTCTACAGATGTGCAATCCATTAGATCAAACTTCTTTAAAAGATCATAAATGTATTTTAGTTTGACTAATGAATATTCCATCATTAACTTGCTTAACTTGCAAACCAAGAAAGTAAGTTAGTTCTCCCATCATACTCATTTCATACTTACTTTGCATCAATTTGGCAAATTTTTTGCAAAGTTTTTAATCTGTAGAGCCAAAAATAATGTCATCTACATAAATTTGAACAAGTATACTAGAGCCATTAACTTTTCTAAAGAAAAAAGTTTTGTCTACAGTACCTCTAGTGAAGTGATTCTCTAAAATAAACTTTGACAAAGTGTCATACCAGGCTCTAGGTGCTTGCTTCAATCCATAAAGTGCTTTCAAAAGATAGTAAACATATTCTGGAAAATTTGGATCTTCAAAACCAGGAGGCTGACTAACATAGACTTCCTCCTCCAAATCTCCATTCAGAAAGGCACTTTTGACATCCATTTGATAGACTTTAAAATTGGCATGGGCTGTATAGGCTAAGAAGATTCTGATGGCTTCAAGTCTTGCAACAGGAGCAAATGTTTCATCAAAATCTATTCCTCTTGTTGACAATAGCCCTTAGCAACCAATCTAGCTTTGTTCCTGACTACTATGCCATTTTCATCCATCTTATTTCTGAATACCCATTGGGTGTCTATTGGATTCTTTCCTTTAGGCATGGGCACCAGCTTCCATACCTTATTCCTCTCAAATTGGTTTAGCTCCTCATGCATAGCTAAAATCCAATCAGGATCCAACAAAGCTTCTTCTACCTTCTTTGGTTCTTCCTTAGAAATAAAGTTATTGTATAGACATTCTTCTTGAGTTGCTCTCCTTGTTTGAACTCTAGAAGATACATCACCAATGATGAGCTCAAAGGGATGATCCTTTGTCCATTTCCTTTGTTGAGGTAGATTAGCTCTAGATGAAGAGGCCTCATTGTTGTCTTGATGTGTGATTGAGTTTAGATTATTAGAAATTCCCCCTGAGTTAATGGATCTTTGATTTGAGAAAGGGGAACTTTCTGTAAGTGATCTATTCTGACCTCCAGCTTCTTTTGATGACCCAACAGATGGTGAATTTTGAGTACCGACGGATGAAGTTGGTTGTCTCCCGACGGATAAAACAGATTGCCTCCCGACGGATGAAGCATTATGCAACTCGGCAGATGTTGAATTTTTTACTTCATAGTTAGTGGATTTTTCTGCATTATCCTTTGATACTGTTTCTTGATCACTTTCATCATCACTGTCATCACTAACCATTTCCACATTGTCAAACTTGAGGTTCTCATGGTAATCTCCATCTTGCAGTCCTTCAATCTTTTTATCATTAAACACAACATGTATTGATTCCACAACAATGTTGGTTCTAGATTGTAGACTCTATATGCTTTACCAATAGCATATCCAACAAAAATTCTTTCATCTGCTTTAGCATCAAACTTCCCATTCTAATCATTTTGATTTCTCAAGATATAACATTTGCATCCAAAGCCATGAAGAAAATTTAGAGTTGGATTCTTGTTCTTGAACAATTGATAGGGAGTCATGCATTTTGCTTGATTAACCAGAGAAATATTCCGAGTGTAGCATGCAGTGTTTACAGCTTCAGCCCAGAAATATGTTGGTAACTTAAAATCTTCAAGCATTGTCCTTGTAGTTTCAATAAGTGACATGTTCTTCCTTTCTACTACTCCATTTTGTTGTGGAGTTCTTGCTGCTGAAAACTCATGCAAAATCCCATTTCCTTCACAAAATGCTCTCATGACAGAATTCTTGAACTCAGTTCCATTGTCACTCTAGATTTTTCTAACTTTGAAATCAGGATGATTATTGACTTGCCTTATGTGATAGATGATGATTTCATTAGCCTCATCTTTAGACTTTAGGAAATATGTCCAAGAGAACTTTGAGAAATCATCTACAATTACTAGGCAAAATCTTTTCCTTGAGATGGATAACACATTGACTGGTCCAAACAAATCCATGTGTAGCAGTTGTAAAGGTTCTTCAATTGTTGAATTAAGCTTCTTTCTAAATGATGTTTTGATCTGCTTTCCTTTTTGGCAGGCATCACACAATCCATCCTTAGAAAACTCCACTTGAGAAATACCTCTAACCAGTTCTTTCTTCACAAGTTCATTTATGGTCTTGAAGTTTAAATGGGATAGCTTCTTGTACCATAATCAACTTTCATCCTCACTTGCTTTGCTGAGAAGACAAGTAACGCATTCTGCATTTGATGAGTCGAAGTCAGCTAGGTACACATTTCCTTTTCTCACACCAGTGAGAAACACTTTTTTGCTCCTTTTGTTTGTCACAAAACAGGCTTTAGAGTTGAAGTTTACTGAATTGCCTTTATCACATAGCTGGCTGATACTCAACAAATTGTGCTTGAGACCATCCACTAAGGCAACCTCCTCAATGATGACATTGTCTTTTGAAATCAAGCCATATCCCACAGTATAACCCTTGCTGTCATCTCCAAAAGTAATACTTGGGCCAGCTCTCTCCTTAAACTCTGTGAGCAGGGTAGAATCACTAGTCATGTGTCTTGAACAGCCACTATCCAAGTACCATAGATTCTTTCTGTTTCCCTGTACACATCAAAATCAAAACAAGTTGATTTTGGTACCCAAGTTTCCTTGGGTCCTGCCTTGTTAGCTTTCTTTTTCTGTTTCTTAGGTTTGATCTCATTTGACTTGGGGATATCAAACTCATCCTTAGTCATTTGAGTTGGACCTTTGAAACTGTTATGCCCGCTTTCGGCCATGGGCCCTAAACAGGTCCCTGTGGGTGCATTAAATAGCTGGACTCTTGTGTGTGGGCTAGAACCATGGATTTATATGACTTGGGCCAGCACATGCGGGCTGGGCTCGCAACATGCGAGCTGGGCTCGCAACATGCGAGCTGGGTTCACATGCGGGCTGGGCTCGTAACATGCGAGCTGAGTTTACATGCGAGCTGGGCTCATGACATGAGAGCTGGGCTCATGATATGAGAGCTGGGCTCAAACATGCGAGCTGGGCTCAAGTGAGGACATGCGAGCTGGGCTCACACATGTAAGGTGAGCTCATATTTGTCATTTGGGCTCTCATATGCGATCCGAGCTCGGTTGTGCCCACGCGAGGTGGGCTCAGGTGCCTTCATGCGAGGTGGGCTTAGCTGCCCATACGCGGGCTGAGCTCATGAGCCCACATCTTATAGAAACAGAGGTAAGATTATATTTATTGTTTGAAGGCGGTGCGGGCCGAGGTGACCAGGCCGGGCCGCATCGAAAGACTTTGTGTGCAACATGGAAAGTGACTCATAGATGACTGAGTTGCTCGTAGATTTCGGGATCGACACGGGTTGTTCCTACAATCACGGGAAGGATTGCGGAGATGCCGCGAGATTGTAGGAAGCGTGTGGAGCCGATCGAGATTTACGTGACTAATTGGCTGAAGGCCTGACTTTATCGTGGGCTTGGCTACACGGGCTGAAGAGTCCTAACCCTAGCCTACGTGACTTGTTCCCCAAGAACTACGTGAGGCTTGATCCCTATAAATAGGGTACGTAGGCACTTGTATGAGACATGAGTCGACACTTGACAGAGAATAACAAACCCTATTCTTTCTTAAGGAGTCCACATACAAGCTCAGCCACCACCAAACAACCTTCCTCCGCCCTCAAACACCGTCCTTGATCTTTGTTCCGCCCATTAACCTCCACAACATTGTTATACGAAATTCTCCCTATAACATTTGGCGCTAGAAGGAGGGGTACGTTCATCTTAAGGAGAAAGATGACCAAAGAAAGCAAGCAAGCAACGACACCAGGGAGCGGAGGCAAGAAGGACCCTACTTTCGAACACACACCCCCAGAGAATCAGGCGCCACCTCCACCAATTGCAACCGTGGACGGGCAGGCTGTGATGACGTATCTCGAAGGGCTGGCCGATCAGATGAATCAGATCAACGCCCGAATGTCAAAAGTAGAAAGAAGCTCGGTCCGGAACGCCAAGCGTAAGGCACGCCGCCTCAAGGTCTCACAGCGTAGCTGGAAGGGCAAAGGCCCTCAGAAGAAGCTGATCCACGATTTTGATGACGTGGCAACCGAGACCAAACAGAAGAAAGAAACATCACGCGAAAAGGAAGATATACCCCGAGGCCATGAGGAGCGGGGCAGCCAGATCTCTACGAGATCGGGGCCGAAGCCAGCTTCATCTGAGGCAAGGTCAACTAGCGTGCTAGACCGAGTGGGTAGAAAACTAAGCGAACATGACCTCAGGCTCACATTGGAGAATAGTAAGAAGGAGAGAGAAGAGAAAGAGCCCGTGGATAAAAGAGGCTCGAAAAGGGAACGGGCAACGACCCCTCCGGAAAGACGTCAACACACCTCACCCAGAAGGGAGGAGCGACATAGACGCAGATACAATCGTGAAGAGGAGTCGCAGGACCGAGCTGGAGGAGGGGAACGCCGCGAACGACCTCAGGGCTCACATCATTCGAGTAATGCGGGAGGTGACAGAGAAGGAGAAGTTGTTAGAGTAAGGGACCTGAGAAGGATCTTAGATGAGATGGAGCAAGAGAAGAGAGGGCCCCCTGCTTCGGCTGCCCCCTCTCCGTTTACGGCTGCTATCCGATCATCCCCCCTACCTCGGGTGTTTAGGCACAACCCCGACCTTCTATTCAACGGCGAAGCCGACCCGGCGGAGTACCTTATTCAATTTAACACTGAGATGGAAGTCTATCAGGTGCCGGAGATGACCCGTTGCAGACTCTTCGCGGCGTCACTCAGAGGTAGTGCCCAACAATGGTTCTCCAAGTTGGGACCGGCTAGCATAAGAACGTGGAGGCAATTGGAGGACTTGTTCGTCAGACAATTTCAGTCGACCCTCCACTATTCGCCTCCTGTGGCCACGTTAGCCAACATCAAGCAAAGGGAGGGGGAGCCCTTGGCAGAATACTTTCGTCGGTTCAACGCCGAGGTCCCCAAGGTGAGAGGAGCCAGTGAGGAGACCATCAAAAATTTCTTGATAGCAGGGCTGAAAGAAGGATCGAAATTTTGGAAGAGCCTCCAAGCGAGTGAGCCGAGGACCTTGGCCGAGTTCTATGAGCAAGCCGAACCCTTCAAGAGGGTAGAGAAATCGATGAGAGAGCTGAAAATCAGCGAAAGCTATCGAGACAAGAGGGATCGATCCTCAAGCCCTGACGAAAGGAGGAAGACATATCGGCGTAGTTCGAGCCCGAAAAAGTCTGCCCGTGGCAAAGAGACCACAAAAGATTCGGGGAGGCCTTATACAAGCAAATGGCAGACACACACTCCTCTGGTAGCCTCTATCGACCACATATATGCTACATATGTGGGGAAGGGGGTATTCAGGAAGGCAACTCCTCTCACAGACTACAATAAAAGAGACACTTCAAAGTATTGTGCATACCATGAGGCCACCGGACACGATACAGCTGATTGTAGACAACTAAAGGATGAGATCGAGACTTTGATTAGACAAGGGAAGCTTACGGAGTGGGTTGTCAAGGAGGTTCGAAGACACAGGACGGATTATCATACCGTCCCTCCTCCACCCCCAGAAGACAAAGAAAGGGTCTCTCGGGCTGGTAGTATTCATATTATTCTAGGCGGGTCTCACATTGGTGGAGACAGCCGGAAGGCGATGGACAGATATGCCCGGGAAGCAAAGGACAAGCCGCTCACCAACGTCAATCATCTAAGCCAAAGGCCCCCGGAGCTCTTTGAAAGGGAGGTCGATGATATCGTATTTAAAGAGAATGATGCAAAATGGGTGCATTACCCTCATACCGATGCCCTAGTCATAAAAATGAAGATTGGGACGGTGAATGTTCACCGAGCAATGGTGGACACCGGGAGTTCGGCTGATGTTTTGACTTATGATGCCTACAAAAAACTGGGATTATTGGATAGAGAATTAACCTCAACAGGTGGGCACCTGTACGGGTTCACGGGAGACTCGATCGGAGTGAAAGGGACAATTCGGCTCCCGGTGACCATAGGAGAGGAGCCTCATGTGGCCACCCAGATCGCTATGTTTACAGTCGTAGACCAGCCTTGTGCCTACAATGTTATAGTGGGCAGACCCCTTATGAGGGCAATGAGGATGGTGACCTCGATCCATCATATGACGATAAAATTCCCAACCCCCACGGGGGTAGGCATCTTGAAGAGCTGTCAATACGAATCCAGGGTCTGCTACAACCAGGCACTCAAAGCGGCCGAGTCAAGAAATGCCTCAAGGGAGGTAGCTGAAGCAGGTGAGTGCGACATCCCCATGGAAGAGGCAGAGGGCAGGAAAAGAATACGTCCTGAGGACCACGAGACTTGTAATTTGATTTCAATTGAGGAGTTGCCCGAGAACTACTTCGAGCACATGGGAATTCATGTGGAACCACGCCCAGGGGCCTTACTAATGGAAGCATCTCAGCCCATCATGTTGATACAAGAGGGGATTGTAGAGGAAGCAAGTGATGAAGAAGAGAGCCCAGAACAAATCACTGCAACACTTAGGAGAGGGAAGTGGGCACGCAAAGAAACAACAATCACTATGGACCCATCCGACGGAATCACTCGAACTGTAACTGCGACCTCTGAACGCTTGATAAACCCGACCCAAGCTCACCAAACCGAGCTCAAGGATGCGGAAGGTTTGGCAATCACGGAAATGGAAAAAACTAGCGAGGCTCGAGCAGATCTAGACCCAAGAATGCCCTCAATGGTCGAGAGGGCCGGGGCCGCAGAGGACACAATCCCGATCTTGGTAGACCCAAATGATCCCTCCAAGGTACTCAGAATAGGCTCTAACCTAAGTCCTGACTTGAGAGAGGATCTAGCCCGCTTCCTAAGGGAGAATTTGGATGTCTTTGCATGGTCACACTCCGATATGATAGGGATAAACCCAAATGACATATGCCACCGGCTCAACTTGGACCCGAAAAAGAAGGGGGTTAGGCAAAAGAGACGGCCGATTAGTGGAGAGAGGGCAGAGGCCCTCAGAGAAGAAGTGGATAGATTAATGGAGGCAGGACTTGTGAGAGAAGCCTTCTACCCCGTGTGGCTGGCCAACCCTGTGCTTGTCAAGAAGCCCAATGGCAAGTGGAGGACATGTGTAGACTTCACCGACCTGAACAAAGCTTGCCCGAAGGACAGCTTTCCTCTACCCCGAATCGACCAGCTGGTTGATTCCACGGCTGGGCACGCGCTGCTTAGTTTTATGGATGCTTATTCGGGATATAACCAAATCCCCATGTATGGGCCAGATCAGGAGCACACCTCCTTTATTACTGATCGGGGCCTTTACTGTTACATCGGGATGCCCTTCGGGCTCCTTAATGCGGGGGCAACCTATCAGAGGCTGGTGAATAAGATGTTCAAACATCAATTGGGGAAGACTATGGAGGCCTATGTAGACGACATGCTGGTGAAATCGAAAGAAGCGAGGGATCATGTCCGCCACCTGGCAGAAATGTTCCAGATCCTAAGGGAGTACAGAATGAAACTCAACCCCCAGAAATGCGTGTTTGGGGTTGAATCGGGGAAGTTTTTGGGATTTATTGTCAACCATAGAGGCATTGAGGCCAACCCAGCCAAGATACAAGCACTACTCGAGATGAGATCCCCTCGACGGGTGAAGGATGTTCAAAGCTTAACAGGACGAGTGGCTGCCTTAAACCGCTTCGTCTCAAAATCCTCCGATAAATGCCAAGAGTTCTTCAAAGCAATCAAAGGAGTGGGGAGGAACTTTAAGTGGACCGAAGAATGTGAGGAAGCCTTTCAGAACCTAAAGAAGCATCTCAGTAGCCCTCCCATGTTGACCAACCCAAAAGCAGGAGAAACTTTGATCCTATACTTGGCCGTCTCCGACTTTGCAATAAGTGCAGTAGTAGTCCGAGAGGAGGATGGTGTCCAGCTCCCGGTATATTATGTGAGTAAAAGGCTAGCCGATGCCGAGACTCGATACACAAGCCTCGAAAAGCTAGCGTATGCTCTGATTCTGGCCTCCCGAAAACTCAGGCCCTATTTTCAGGCACATAAGATAGAAGTGCGAACCTCCTACCCCCTCAGACAAGTGATGCATAGACCAGAATCTTCTGGTCGAATGTTGAAGTGGACGGTTGAGCTCGGCCAATTCGAGGTGGATTATAAGCCAAGGACTGCGATCAAAGGCCAAGCCCTGGCCGATTTTGTGCTAGAATTTCCCCCACATCAAGAAGTGGAGCCGGGAGCCCTTGTTGTTATACCTAGCACAGAAGAAGTTGGACTGGAGAGACAGAATAGTGCCCCATGGTGGAGCCTATATGTGGATGGTGCCTCTAACGGTGATGGAGCAGGAGCTGGAATCGAGCTAATCAGCCCAGAGGCTCACAAAATCAGACATGCGACCCATCTGGCCTTTCATGCAACCAACAATGATGCCGAGTATGAGGCCCTGATCAACGGTCTCAAGCTAGCTTTGGAAATGAAGGTCGAGAATTTAAATGTGTTTAGTGACTCCATGATTGTGGTCTATCAGGTAAATGGGGGGTATCAAGCTAAGGGGCCGAGAACAGAGCTTTACCTGAAGTGCGCACAGAGGATAATCGCAAGATTCAACGAGGTGAGGCTGGAACTAATCCCGCGTGGGCAGAATGAAGGCGCGGACGAGCTAGCTAAGCTCGGTTCACGCCGCGAGAGCACTTTGCTAGGGACCGTGCCCCTTGATATACAGAGGCAACCTAGTGTGCCCGAGCACGAGGTGGGCAGCCTCAATAATGAGCTCGGCCCCACGTGGATGACATCTATTCTAGCATACATAAGAGAAGGTTCACTTCCGGATAAAAAGAACGAGGCAAGGAGAATAAAATACAAAGCAGCCCGCTATGTGATATACGACGAGATTCTATACAGAAGGGGGTTCAGTGTTCCTCTTCTGAAATGCATACATGGGGAGGAATGCAACTACATCCTAAGGGAAGTACACGAGGGTATTTGTGGCAATCACTCGGGGGGTAGCTCTCTAGCTCAGAAAATCCTCCGTCAAGGCTACTACTGGCCAACGCTGAAAAAAGACGCCTTTGAATTCTCCCGAGCTTGTGATAAGTGTCAGCGATATGCCCATTATTACAACAACCCCGTGGCCTCTCTCACATCCCTCATGAGCCCCTGGCCCTTCTCCATGTGGGGAATTGATCTGATTGGGGAACTCCCGAAGGCCAGGGGAGGCGTCAAGTATGCGGTAGTTGCGGTAGACTATTTCACTAAGTGGGCAGAGGCCGAGCCCCTAGCCACTATCACAGCGAGAAAGCTCCGGGAGTTTGTATACAGGGCTATTGTATGTCGCTATGGCATCCCTTACAAGCTGATATCTGACAATGGGAAACAATTTGATAGCAAGGAGATGCGAGAGTTTTGTGAGCAGCTGGGGATTCAGAAGAGCTTTAGCGCAGTCTGCCACCCCCAGAGTAACGGGCAGACAGAGGCTGTTAATAAAATCATTAAGCATACCTTAAAGGCAAAGCTTGAAGAGAAGAAAGGAGCATGGCCAGAAGAACTCGCCCAGGTCCTATGGTCTTATAACACTACACCCCGAACCACAACTGGAGAGACCCCTTTCTCTCTGGTGTATGGGTGTGAAGCTATGGTGCCTGTTGAAGTGGGAGCAGGATCTTTTCGAAGGGACAACTATGACTCAGAGGCAAACGAGGTCAATCATCGGCTCTATTTGGATATGATCGAAGAAACTCGAGAAGAGGCTCAGATCAGGATTGCGGCATATCAGCAGAGGACAGCTAGGCATTACAACAGTAAGGTTCGAGCCCGATCTTTCAAGGTGGGAGATTTAGTTTTGCGCCGGGTCATGCCAAATACCAAGGTGGTGAGTCACGGAGTCTTGGGAGCAAATTGGGAAGGCCCTTACAAGATAAAATCGGTGCTCTGGGAGGGAACCTACCACCTCAATGATATGCAAGACAAGTTGATCCCAAGAGCCTGGAACGCGGAACACCTTCGCAAGTATTATCAGTAATATTATTCTTTTCAGACTTAGTATTATCTTCAAATATTCCTAAGTCTCGGGGGGTAGTGCCATATAGGTGCCTCCCTGAGACCACAAGCATGTATTCCTTTCACTTCCCATTATCTATGAATAAACGATTGATCTCTATTTGTGCACTTGATATTTTAACTTCTGTTAATAGATTAAATACCCAGCAGGGGACCCCATCCTTGGGAACCCATGCGAGGACAGAACAGTTGTTTTATTAACATGTTAAATCAAGCTGGGCCCCGACCCGCTTGATGCCAAGAACATGAAACGAGCCGGGCCACGGCCCGCTTAGACAAATACAAACACATAGTAGATAAAAGATGTGGATAGAGATATAGGCCCACGATGCGAGCTCATACCCTGGCCCTCAAAACCATAAATGCGACCCAGGGAGCCCAGCCCTCCATCAAACATACTCAAAATTGCATGATGCGAGGAGAAGACACATGCGAGCTCCTAGTGCGAGCATACCTACAACACCTGCGAGTCGATGCGGGCTTGTTCCACTTGGCATTCTCTTTCAATGGTTGTTTGATTTAAAGATAAAAAAAAAACCAGCTAGCACTGTAAAGACATACGCGGGCACAAAAAACTTAGACATTTTATACAAACAAAAGTTAAATAAGTTATGCCCCGAGGCAGAATATTTCAAATACAAACGCGAGGCGAGAGGGGTGCCCGCTTACCCAGTCAAAAGTCTAGTTCTAATCAAAATTACATTAAGGGTTATCAGCCTCTGCTCCCTCACGATTATCACCAGCGACCTGGGCCTTCTCGGCCGCGAGCCGAGCCTCCTCAGCAATTTGGGCATCCCTCTCCATCTCCAGCTTCAACTTGTCAGCATGCCTCGCTGTGCTCGCACCCAGAGCCGCCCAATCGAAGTCAGGAACCTTCTTCATAAAGACTTTCATGAAATTCCTGGCCCCCAGGTTCCTAGCATCAGCGAGGGCGGCCTCATGGCCCTCGGTCAGGGCAGAGACTGATCCCTCCAGCTCGAGCACCCTCTCCTCGAGGGCATCCTTCTCCTTCTTACATGCCTCAGCAGCCAGGTCATGAGCCTCCTTCTGCTCCCTTAGGGCCTTGTCGTGAGCAGCGTTCAGGTTAACTATCTTCTGATTATAGTTGTTCACCAGCGTAACTTTCTCTTGCCCGTGCTCAGCGACCTTACTCTGAAGGGACTTGACCTTAGCCTCAAGCTTTGTGTTGGTCTGGCTGAGGGCTCGCATCTCTCGAGCCTTAGATAACTGACGATAGTATACTTCGGCCGCGGCTCGGGAGAGTGCATCCTGGTTAACCTCGAGAGCAGAAGAAGACCAATCCTTTAAATCCTGCTCGCTGATGTGACCTTGGGCGAGCCGGCCGAATGTGGTCGCAACCGCATTGGCAGAAGAAGAAGAGGGAAGAGGAGCATCAGAGGGAGCGGCTTTCTTTGGCTCAGGCTCGCCGGTTTTTCCTTCTTTACCTCTGTGCCTCTTTAGTCGAGGAGAGGGCCCTGAATCCTTGAGGTGCTCGGAGAGAGTAGTCATGCGGGCCGGAGGATTGGCCTGAGAGCGAGCCCTTGTGCTCGCAGCTGCGGGCTGAGCTGGGCCCGAGGCCGCAGCCTGCTCAGCCTCTTCCATGAAGGGGATAGGAGAGATGGCCATTTCTGAAAAAGAAAACAACAAAGCAATAGATTAGTCACAGCAAGATGCAAAGGAAAGAAGTAATGCGAGCAGGTGAAAAATACGGAGAATTAAAGTGCGATGTGAAACGAGATGCATGCAGGAAAATAAACGCGAGCACACAAGCTCGCGCATGCGAGCAGCCAGGCCCGGACGTGCGGGCCCGATATTCTTACCCTTTCTGGATCTCTTCCTAGATTTCTTCTGAGGAGTCAGCCTCACTCCTTCCTTCAAAAACCCACATGCGACCAGATTGGTGGTCGTTATGAGTTTTCGGATGTCCCGGTCCGCCTTAGGAAGGTTTAGAAGACTGTCCGCGTTTATCTTTTCCTGTCCCACAAGGACAGTGCGAGGCGGGGTGGCTGGAGATAAAAGAAATTCTTGTTAAAAGGAAAGAGCTATGGTAGAAAGACGGGAGCGGGCAGGAGAAAACTTACATGGATTATAATAAAAATGAGTCTGGACTCGAGGCACCTCGTGGATATAGAAGTAAGGGCTCTTCCACTTCCCTGAGTTGCTCGGCCCGTTGTGGATGAGGTTCTTCTTGTTGAAGCACGGCCAGACAGAGAAGTAGAAATACCCAAAGTCGTTAGGAGAATGCTTCAAATGGAGGAAGTAACCCAGCTGCCTCGCGGTTAGAGAAGGGTACCCGCATTTGTGGTACATGATGTACAATGCGAGGGCGGCCCGGTATCCGTTTGGATTGATCTGAAGGGGTGCGAGCTGGAAGTACTCGCAAACATCTTTGATGAAGGGATGAAGAGGAGATGAGATTCCCAGCCTTAATAGGAAGGTGGACAAGACCATGCGAGGCACCCTGCCTCCATTCTCCGAGTGATTGAATCTATAGCATCTCATATGAGGTAGGGGCAAGACAATATGGCCCTCGAGCTGAAACTGCTCAATGTGCTCGGCCAGATGTTTCTGAGTCAGCGAGGTAGGCAGGTCGCGGCAAGCGAGCACCTTAACCTCCTCGTTTGCAGTTGAGCTCTCCTCCCCATCAGGAATAATCTGCCTTCTGAAAACAATCTCACCCTCGAGCTCAGGCTGGGCAGGAGGCACATAAGGCTCGGGAGAGGCTGCGGGGGCATAATTATAGTTACAAATCTTGTACTGACTTGTAACATCTGCCACCTCCTCGCTCTGAGGAGAGTCATAGGACCAATGCGAGCCGTCCTCTTCACCCTCGAGTCCCAGGATGGGATATTCAGCAGCTACAGGCTCTTTTCCTTTCTTCCTGGTGTCATAGTATGCACTCCCCAGATCGCTGTCAGTTGATTCTGAGTCAAGGTGAATGGGGTCGAGGTGGTTAGCTGCTGCTTGCCTCAGACGGGCTGCCCTCTCTTCAGCCATTTCTCTTAAAATCTCCTCGGCTCGGTCTTTATCCAAGGGAGCAGGCTCGCGGTTTAGCAGCTCTTCTACCCCAAGGGAGGCTGGAATATGAGAGAGGTCCACGGGCCTATTTCTCCAATTATATATGTTCTTCTCCCTGGTAAAATCCTCAGGGTTCGGGTCGAGGTGAATATCAAGCGAGCCGGATCCAGCTGCTCGCATCGAGTTCTCAACTCTGGCGATGTTCAGAGCCCCTTGAGGGGTGATAGCTGAGCCGGGAGAGATAGGTTGGCTAAGACGACCAGAAAGAGAGGTCAGCTCGCGTTGAAAGTCCTTGGAGCCTCGCTGCTCATGAGGGTATTGGTTTAATGGAGATGGAGTAGCTGAAGAGCAAGCCGGGCTAGCAGAGGTGCGAGCCGGACTCGAGGAAGAGCGAGATGATCCATAGGAGCGGGCTGAAGACGCACTCGACATCTGTAAAAGATGGTGAAAATTAGTGTGTGGCCCTAAAAAAAGAAAACAAAAAAAAAAAAAAACAAGTATGGGGTCGCACCTAAGTGTCCTCACATCTCACACGGGATCGCACCTAAGTATCTAAACGAGCGAAAGGGCTCGCATCGCGCGTTGTGGTTGTGTGTGAACTCGTATCGAACATGTGGTGTGTGCTCGCATGGTGTGCGTGAATAAAGCATGAATAAAGAATGGGCTCGAATCGAAGAGTACCTGTGGGAGAGGTGTATGAAGATCCTGATGAATCTGGTCCCGGAGAATATCGCCGCCGGTAGACGGTTCTTGTTGAAATGATAATCTTCGCCGTGGTAGATCCTTGAGCAAATTGAGCAGCAATTCAGGAAGTGTTTTTGGAAATGTGAGAAATGAATTGAAATCCCACATATTTATAGGAGATAGGAGAGAGAAAGGAGGAGGCGACACGTGTCGTCATCTCATAAGATGACACGAATCCCCACGCCAGCTGTCCAACGGCTTGTCAAATGAATGCAAAGATGAAAGGCATGCGAGGCGAGACACGCGAGGCGGTTTGGTGCGGCCTGGTGGGCTCACACTGCGAGCCATAAAAGGATTAGAAAATACCTGGCCTCAAGATGCGACCAGGAATTTTGGGGGGTAGTTGTTATACCCGCTTTCGGCCATGGGCCCTAAACAGGTCCCTGTGGGTGCATTAAATAGCTGGACTCTTGTGTGTGGGCTAGAACCATGGATTTATATGACTTGGGCCAGCACATGCGGGCTGGGCTCGCAACATGCGAGCTGGGTTCACATGCGGGCTGGGCTCGCAACATGCGAGCTGGGTTCACATGCGGGCTGGGCTCGTAACATGCGAGCTGGGCTCATGACATGAGAGCTGGGCTCTGATATGAGAGCTGGGCTCAAACATGCGAGCTGGGCTCAAGTGAGGACATGCGAGCTGGGCTCACACATGTAAGGTGAGCTCATATTTGTCATTGGGCTCTCATATGCGAGCCGAGCTCGGTTGTGCCCACGCGAGGTGGGCTCAGGTGCCTTCATGCGAGGTGGGCTTAGCTGCCCATACGCGGGCTGAGCTCATGAGCCCACATCTTATAGAAACAGAGGTAAGATTATATTTATTGTTTGAAGGCGGTGCGGGCCGAGGTGACCAGGCCGGGCCGCATCGAAAGACTTTGTGTGCAACATGGAAAGTGACTCATAGATGACTGAGTTGCTCGTAGATTTCGGGATCGACCGGGTTGTTCCTACAATCACGGGAAGGATTGCGGAGATGCCGCGAGATTGTAGGAAGCGTGTGGAGCCGATCGAGATTTACGTGACTAATTGGCTGAAGGCCTGACTTTATCGTGGGCTTGGCTACACGGGCTGAAGAGTCCTAACCCTAGCCTACGTGACTTGTTCCCCAAGAACTACGTGAGGCTTGATCCCTATAAATAGGGTACGTAGGCACTTGTATGAGACATGAGTCGACACTTGACAGAGAATAACAAACCCTATTCTTTCTTAAGGAGTCCACATACAAGCTCAGCCACCACCAAACAACCTTCCTCCGCCCTCAAACACCGTCCTTGATCTTTGTTCCGCCCATTAACCTCCACAACATTGTGCTAAAATCTCCTCAGCCATGTCATGAGCTCGGCTCGCATGACATGAGAGCTGGGCTCATGATATGAGAGCTGGGCTCAAACATGCGAGCTGGGCTCAAGTGAGGACATGCGAGCTGGGCTCACACATGTAAGGTGAGCTCATATTTGTCATTTGGGCTCTCATATGCGAGCCGAGCTCGGTTGTGCCCACGCGAGGTGGGCTCAGGTGCCTTCATGCGAGGTGGGCTTAGCTGCCCATACGCGGGCTGAGCTCATGAGCCCACATCTTATAGAAACAGAGGTAAGATTATATTTATTGTTTGAAGGCGGTGCGGGCCGAGGTGACCAGGCTGGGCCGCATCGAAAGACTTTGTGTGCAACATGGAAAGTGACTCATAGATGACTGAGTTGCTCGTAGATTTCGGGATCGACACGGGTTGTTCCTACAATCACGGGAAGGATTGCGGAGATGCCGCGAGATTGTAGGAAGCGTGTGGAGCCGATCGAGATTTACGTGACTAATTGGCTGAAGGCCTGACTTTATCGTGGGCTTGGCTACACGGGCTGAAGAGTCCTAACCCTAGCCTACGTGACTTGTTCCCCAAGAACTACGTGAGGCTTGATCCCTATAAATAGGGTACGTAGGCACTTGTATGAGACATGAGTCGACACTTGACAGAGAATAACAAACCCTATTCTTTCTTAAGGAGTCCACATACAAGCTCAGCCACCACCAAACAACCTTCCTCCGCCCTCAAACACCGTCCTTGATCTTTGTTCCGCCCATTAACCTCCACAACATTGTTATACGAAATTCTCCCTATAACAGAAACCATTCATTACAGTAGAATTATCATACATATTTTGATTAACAGGAAATGGCATGCTACTAGTAAACATGTTATTCCAGTAAGGCATGCTAAATAGCATTTGTGGCATACTAAATGCAGCATAATAAGGATTAGGTGCAAATGGCATATTAGCAAACAGTGCATTCATATTCTGTGTAGACATAGCATTCATAGGCATAGAAGGCATGGCATTTATGTGGGAAAATAAGGTGGCACAGATATGGAAGTAGGCATGGCAGTTTTGCAATTAACAGACAAATGATTTACACTACCACACTTGACACAAATTTTTCTAGGAGCATATTTATCAGGTGTGTAGTTGTTATGCTTGTTAATTCCTACTTTACCATTTCTATTATTTTTCTTTTTAGCTTCTATTTTAACCTCAATCTTTTCCAGTCTGTCACTCAATTGCTTGACAGTCATATGACCAACATTAGCCTTTTTCTCCTTCTTCACTTGACTGGATTCTCCTGGAACAAAATTCTTGGAAACTGATCCATATTTCTCATTTAACTGGCAAATTTGGCTTTACTCACAGGTTTGCTCACAGTCGACGGATGAGGATTTATATCACTCGACGGAGAACCCTTTTTGTTTATCCGACGAATGACCCTCATCATCCGTCGAGTCTACATCTGTTAGCAATCCTTCAACTAAATTAAATTCCAGCTTCTATTTATTCTTCTTCCAGGCTGCATCACAAAAGGACTCAATACCTTGAACTTTGGTGATTTGAGCATGAACATCTCTAGATATTTTCCATGCCTTAATCACCTCATGTTCTCGTTCAAGCTGCTTCTTCAAGATCTCTTCTTTCTTCAAGGATTCGAAAGAATTTTTAATTTAGTGATTATCGTATTCAACCCCCTTTTCTACGATAATTCGGGACCTAACACTTGTATTTCTTTTCGATGTGGTATATGGTATTTATAAGAAAAACCAAGGAATAAGTTTGTGTTACTCACGATGTGGTACAAAAACTCACTTTTCATATTAAAAAGGTCACACTTTTGAACATCAGTTCTCATTCGCCTTTTACTCATTTTGAGCGTGTAGATATGTGTTAGAATCCCCTCGAAAAGGAGAATACATTCCAATAAATACACACCACTAACACATAATGTTTATCACTCTATATAGATATAGAGTCTGAAAAATGATTCACAAACTTAGTCTAAAATATTAATTTGTTCAACAGTTCCTTGCAGATAAAAATAGTGCCGGTGACCTAATTTTAGGGACTATAGTCCCATGCTTTCGGCCAAACAATATGATGATGTTTTGTCAGAGGAAGTAAGAAGTGCGATGTTTAGGATATATATAACGAAATATCAAATTTAGAAGCCTTCCTTCCAAGTATCTCCGGACTACTCCATGACTAGTTCTGCACTCAATCACTACTAGTTTTTTTGTTACTTAACCACTAACAGTTTTTGCTTTGCAAGTATTACTATTCCAAGATGTGTGCTTACTTATATGAAAATGCTAATTGACTAGTGAACATCAGCTTTAACTAATAGGTTGCCCTCTTTTAATCTACAGGCCTTCCAGTGAGGTCCCCATTGGTGTCCCGAATATCAAAGAAATTGCTAAATCAAAGAGAACTTGAGACGCTGGAGAAAATATGGTATAACAAACTTTCATCTTAAATAATAACGCGAACCGTCTAAATTTCATCTAATAGTTGCAAATTTTGCAGCTCATTGACCACGGCTGCAAATTCACTAGTTGTCTCTTCTTGCATGTTCTTTACTCATCTTCTTCAAGAAGGCGTTCGGAAACATGCATTTAATTTCAAATGACAAGATTTGAGTTATCATTTCAAATTCTCATGTTTTTACTAATATTTGAATATTTTGGATTTAAAATAAACTACATCCAAATTCTCAAACATGTTATTTTATCAATCTAAAATTTCAAATGAAATTCAGTTTCTCAAACAGGGCATAAAAAATTTGACATGGCAGCTTTCAACAAAATTGCATTAGACAAGATACTCCCAGACTTGTCAAGTTTGTCTTCTAGCTTGGTTATTCTCTCTTTCACTTTATCGCTCCACTTATAATTAGTAATACCATAGTCTATAATATTGCTGGCAGGTTTGATTCTATACAGATTACAGAAATTTCGGGGCTTGACGAACTACACCAGTCCATGGTTGTCTATAGGCTTTATCATTGCAGTATTGTGCAAAAAATTGTTCACAGTGATAGTTAGGGTTTACACCTGCCTAACAAAGAAACCTTCTGCTCTTGAGAGCTTACGCAACCAAGATGATCATCCTAATGCCCTTCCAAAGTCCCAATAACCAATTAACATACTTAAATGATATATATCATAGGCGAGGAAAGAGTACTACAATGTTTGATCAAAATTTAGAATTAAAAAAGAAAAAACATTTGCAAATAATAGAGGGGGTAAAGGGTAAAAATCAACTTCTCCCGTAAATAACACTGAACATCAACTTTATGTTTCCGCTAAATAGCCTAGAAATATAGATATAAATAGTTTTTCTTGGGCAAAGTACAAGATAAATCCGAGTAACAAAAAAACATAACAATAATATCAGAATTAAAAAATTTAGCCATCAACAAATAAGATGTAAATAAACTGCAAATAATTTCTGAAAGCAGGTTGAATCTATACAATAGAAACATCACACAGCAACAACTAAGCACAAACAAAATCAAAATAATATCACTAACAGATGTTTAATGAAAGTGGAGTCATTGATCATTCCTATATCTTAAGCTTTGTGCAAGAAGAAAGTATTTTCTTGACGCGATTGTTATACTCTGCACCGCCTGATCATTTTGAAACAGGTGTCCTGCCTCTTTTACAAATTCCAGAGTAGCCTTGTCGCCTAACTGCCGCAGTTGTATCCCAACAATATTTATTTTAACTATAATCTTTTTACTGATATATAACTAAATTATTACGGAAAAGTAATGTTAGTAGCATGCTTGCCGTGAAAAATGTTAAAAAATATGATTATCAAGAAAATTAACCCAGAATAAAGGAGAGTCCAACTCCAAAGTAAAAACTGTTTAAATATGTTGGTGTATAGGTGATGAGAACTTACTGCTTGATGCTTTCAGCAAGTTCGGAGTTAAAAATCTTGTCATCATCTCCCCATAGCAGATGGATTTTCTGCAGTCGCAATGGATTCACATGGAAAAATATCAAAAATTGTAATCACAACTTGATCTTAGCGAGCAACCGGCAATGTTTCCCCTTTTGCACAAGAATGTGAGGTCTTAAAATTTTGCAATGGACCATTACATAAAAAGAAATACTTGATTTTATGTGACCATCATAACCATGCAGATCTGTAACTAAGCACATAATATATATGTACAAGCATTGAACTAATTTAAACTAACCGAAACAAAACAATTTTTTTCTTTTTACTAAATGAACTTATAACAAATAAAGGCCGCCTCCCAAAAACAGTATTCCGTTCAGTTCTAATAATATATGTTTGTACATTTAAATTGAATAACAATTCTTTTTCGATTGCAGTCTAGATTGGATCAACGTAATTTGGAATAGAGGGAGTATACGATGTCAATACAAAGTTAAAGAAACAGCTGTGCGTACTCCCATCAATGAAATTAGTCAGAAGCATGGGAAAAAACAATTTGATAAAGATAATTGAAAGAGTGTAGCAAACCTGGCTGTAATTACAAAGGCGAGGCTCATTGTCACTAATGACCCAAGCCTGTAAAAGTTCGGTTCTCTCCTTTCTGTTAACCATAATTCCTGCAGTCACAAGGCTAGCCTTAGTTATTGTTACTTGTTAGGACTTTGTCATTCTTTAAATCCTAGATACATAATATGAAGATACTCTAATAAGAACCAATTTGAAATGAGAACCTTGAGAACCCAAAACATCACCGAATTTTTCCTAGCAAATCCTTATAATCTGGTAATTTGTCTCCAAGTATTTGGTAATTGGATTGGATCTCACGATTCTCATTTGAGTACTTGCTAAATATGTATATATCTCTAATTCTGGGTAAATGCTCAATACAGTTATCAATTCAGAATATGTATATAAAACATAGAACTGTAAAGGATCTGTATATGATTCACATACTTCATAGATAATGAGCTATTAGCTTCTAATCCAATATCTTTCCTGTCTACTATGTTTCCCTTTTATGTTGTCACTAGAGAGATGCTATAGTCTAGTACTAGAAACCTCTACATTTCAAATTTTTCCAAACACAATCACCACCAATCACAGAATTTAAAATTTTACAAGCTTGTTTACTCATGGTTCTTGACTCGGGATGATGATTACATACTACATATGATAAATGGCTCATTCAGCAATATGAAAACTTGTAGCATGGTCTTTTGTCCAACAAATATCACTCACTATTTTATATTAGCAACGATTTTCTATATTATAACCATCATTATAGCCTAGTGGTACTGTACTTGTATTTCCTTGGTAACTAGGATGTCAAGGATTAAAGATTTGGTGCACACAGTATGTACTTAATTTATGATTTGACAATCAATTAGAAAAAAAAAAGCTTAAAATACCATTTAGTTTAGAAGTCTTTTCCTGTTTAAACCTTATTATAGATTTGAACAAGTAGGTTGAGTTTGGGAAAGTGAACAGAAATAAGATTAAACAGGAAAGGCTTCTTTAGTTTACTACTGATCTGTGTGCTAACATCAGCCCTTAATCTTATAAATATAACCAAAAACACCGTGGATATCCGACTTGTAGAGAGGGGTTGGGAGGGTAAGAGCCTAAGAGGCACTATGATGCACTCTGACCTGACATCTACTACTAGACAAGTTATTTTCATCAAACACTGCTAATCCTTTCATTTCATAAAAACAGAGAATTGCGCTAGCTTCGGTTTACAGTCTTACCGTACCATCTTCCCTATTTGTGGTATCAATAAGGAAATAATCTATTGTCTACCACTATAAAATTCAATGTTACATTTATACTTACTCTTTTTTTCAATTCATGAGCCACCATAAATTTAAAAGTATGACCCTAAACTCTTGAAAAAGAAATTCAACATCCAAACACCAAGACAATCGAGAACTTGAATGCAAACAATATATTCAAAATATAAGGGAATGTTGTCAAAGCTTCCAACTTTAACAAGTAGACAAAAACTCAAATTATAAAACAATCATAAAGTCTGTTGTTTTTTTGTTTTACCTTGATGAAGTCCTGGCCACAAAGTCAGGCATAGATGGTGGTTTATGATTAGTCATCGCCAGAAAAAGCTTTTAGATCCTTAACGGATTCAGGCATCAAAATTCTGACCAACTCGAATACCCATCCTCGTCAAACATGCTTGTGAAGTTGAGTGAGTTAAGTCCACAACCGTCCCCACTGCCCACGACACAATCAATCAAATCTGGGTACAATTTAGCCATTTTAAACCCAACAGTAGCTCCATAACTAAGCCCAACAACACTACATTGTCAACCCCAAATTTC